>NC_049198.1:25230920-25458420 GCF_009769625.2 Cygnus olor
GATATACAAAGTATTTAAGGGGAAGAAAAGCCATAGAAAAAGACCTAAATACGTATTTTGCATGTGTTTTCGCTGTGGTGGAGATTGGGGAGTCTCCCACAGGACAGAGAAAAGGACACGCTGGCGGATCTGTCTCAAACCAAAGTGGGCGTAGAAGGAATTGTAGGGCAAATCCTCAAAACAAGCAGTAACAAGTTACCAGGACTGGATGGTATCCACCCCATAGCTCTAAACGAAATCGAGGTTCATGAACCATGTGCTCTGCTAGTAGCCACTTGCTGAAATCTGCTTTGATATCAATTTGAGACATGCCCTTCAATATCCAGAGAGCTGCTGAACAGTAAAATCGCTGTTCATAGTAGACAAAGAGGTGGACATTAGCATGAAAAACAGAATGGTGGGAACATACAACATATATATACTGGGGAAAAGTAAAAGGAAGTCATGACTCAAAACTTTCCCTGAAGGAGTCCATGAGTAGATGATCTCAGTGACTGCTGTCTACCTTGTGCCCAGAAAGGATTCCTCCCTCTTTAAGAAACAAGGTTGCCATGGGATAAAAGGAAAAGACTTGCAAAGGTGCATGACTTATTTAAAGATAAGAAATAAAGAATGAATTATTATTCTTTAAAAGTGAACTGAAACCACCAATGGAGACCCACGGGAATCTGTGCTGGGGCAGGCACTATTCAGCATATTCACCCATGATGTGGGAAAGGAAATGAATAATGAAGAAATGAAGTTGTGAGTTTTGCTGTTGTTCTTGTTTGTGTTGATATAAAGCTGCATAGAGAGAGGAAATGTAAATGTAGGCCCAGTAGGAATCTGAAAACAAACAAACAAACAAACAAAAAAAAAACAAACCACTAAACAAAACAAAACAGAAAAGAAAACAGGTTTAGGAAATAAATAGAAAACAGAACAAGAAATATTCTTAAACCACTAAATAAGGGAGCTCACTTCTTCAATATTGTAGTAGTCCTGGTCTCTTCATCTTACAAACAGTACAGCAGGATTAGAAGAGGCAAGGAGAAGAGCAGAAAAGGTGTTCAAAGGTATGAAGCAGCTTTTATGTTAGAAACAGCTAAATACACAAGGCATGTCAGTTTGCGGAAGGAAATAACTGATTAGGGAGGTGAAAGAAATCCATGCACGAGAGTGGCATGGAGAAGGTAAGAAGTAATTATTCATGGTCTTTACCAATATAACAATAAGAAGAAATAAAAAAAAGAAAAAAAGCCTAGGTCAAAACAAACAGAAGAATATTTTTAAATGGTGAAGCTGCTTGCTATGACAATCTCTTGGGAAATGTTTATTGACAGCTACTAAATACAAAAGCCTGTGTCATTGAGACATCTCTGAAATGCATATCACTGGAGACTGGATGAGTGTTCTAGGCATGTGGTTTAAATGGATGTCTCAGTAATTTTGTAATAGGGAGAAAATTCATTAAGAAGTCCAAAGCAGACCAAATAGCCCTTTCCAGGATTAGGTCAGAACAAAGCAAAACTCTGAAAGCAGGAAGTACTTGCAGCCCTCCCCCATATGGTCTCATTGTTATTATAGGTGTTGTTGCTCCGAGAGATCTGCTCACGGGATAGAAGAGTGGATTTTCAATAGCACTAAGAATGGTGGTGTACCAGTACTATTGGAGCAATGCATGTCTCAGCAGGAGCCAGGCTGATTGTTAAAAAAGCTGATGCAAATAGAGAGCCAGAGGCATCTGTTTCTGAGGTACAATAGATTTATTTGTCTTTAAAATGCAAGGAAATTTAGTGGTTGTTTCATGTTTAATTGAACATCATAAATGATGGCCCAGAGATATGTTGCATGCATGTGTGAACCACAGACAGCTGAAATGGTGGGAGGAACAAAGAAAGCCAAGGGGCATCATTTTTTCTTCACAGCTGAGAGTTAACATGGAATTTGGGGCTGCATGTTTCATTTCTGTTTGGAGAAGAAACTGAGAATTGAGTGCTGTGCGGATACACTCAAGTGATACCCAGCTCACATTGCCCTGCTGTGATGCCTCCATCCCTTGCCTTTGCGGAGCAAAGGCTGGAGCTCCCAGCCCTGCCATCCCTGACAGGCACCTCCTCTGAGCTGCAGGTCAGCAGCTGAGTTCTCCATGTCAGACAACAAGCTGACCTCCTGGGCTTCATGTCAGCCTCCTGACCCATACCCCAGCTATGCTTAGCAGACCTCCTCAAGTTTCACTCTGCAGCATAAGGTCCTCTTAAGAGGTTGTGAGTCATTCCTCATGATCTTGCTATGGCTGATCAGTTATCTCGCTTTCAATTCCACTATATTAGATGCACAGAAGTAGACTGAATGAACTAGATTTCAGCAAACACCTCTAATAATAAAAACAAAAGCATTCAACATTGGAAGAGAAGAAGTAGACACAAACATCTGTGGAAGTATAACTCAACCAATACAGATCATGTTTAAAATATGTTATTAAAATTTGGAAATAAACTGGAATAAAATCACTGAAGTGAGATACAATGGATGAGTTGAAGTTGTGACAGAGAGAAAGCCCACAGAACAATTACAAGCATTCTCTTTGTGCGGCTAAAAATAATTGTCATGTCTGCTGTGGAAAACAGAGCAATAGTGCATAAATCCACTTTGAAATTTACTGCTCTGCTGACTTCTAAAAGGTTGAGTAATGTTTTATTGCTCTTACCCTGTTTTCAAAGTATCTCTGTAACAAAGCCTTGAAAGAGATGGTGTTAAATTCACAGAACTTCCTTCTCATCTCCACCCAACCATGCTGAATAATATTCTATTTTTGATTGGAGGGTCTTCTCTTTAATTTAAATAGCTACATAGCACAGTTTATACTCTTTCTGACCCAGACAACATGACATAAGTTCCATCCAAACTCCCTTATTCGTGTGAGCTTTCTACATTCATTATCCATAAGAGTGTAATAACATTTATATCATATTTGTGAGAGACATACATCTCAGTGAAAAGGAATTTGTTCATAATCAGAACTGTATGAATTTCTGTTATTTGTTTTTCAGATATTTGACCAAAGTCCCTGAGCAATGAAAAGGGGAATGCCAATGACTGACATACTCTGCAGCATTTTTTAATTTAAGCTTTTATTTTCTCTGCAAATATTTTTTCAACCTACCCCCCCCGCCCCCCCCCCCGCCCTTGATTTTAGAGCGAAATGCAGTTTTGCTTTTATTTAAAGACTTTTCCAAAATAACTCTTCTGGCATTGCTTAAAGGTTCTTAAAAAAATTGATCATCCCACTGGTATTTCCAGAGAAGAAAGGATAAATATGCTGACACAAATATAAAGAATGCTACTAAATGAAATTTCATACATACTTTTGATGATAATACAGAGCACTGTCATCTATAGATTAAAAATTGACAATATCACCACCCTTCCTTGCTCTCTGATTCTATAGAATTTCCATTTCATGAGTTCACTCACCAGATCCAAATAACTGTCAGGTTCTTGAGGGGCAAGTACATGCTGCCAGCTTTTTCCATTGTGTTGAGCTAGGTATTCAAGTATGTTCATTTTGGTACAAAAATGTAAGTATTCCTGTTTTCAGATAGCAAGAAGCTGTAGTGAACACCTGGGGCTCTTACATCTCCTTGGAGTTATACTGTGGCAGAAGTACGGCAGAAAACAGTGCTTGCCATAGTTCTCTAGCACTCTAATTATGGTATCTTTATTAATTCCATGTGTACTTTCCACCTTCCACTGGTCATTGAAACAGTGAGTATAACAGGCATCGATGTCTTTTAATCAAACGATTACCTAAATAAAATTATGACACTCCCAGAGCAAGTTCACAACAACTTCCAGCTATCAAAATTATGGATGTTACTGGCCCATGGAAAGCTCCTAAATAATGATATGACAAAACATGTAGATTTTCAACAGGGTACCGAGACCAGGCATTCCCCATTCTTTGTTCTTGTTTACTATGAAAAGAAATTTAATGTAAAATGAGAAGATGATGCTCCCACCATTTCCTCTTATGATGCAGCCCCACTTACAGGACAGGTCCAGCACTCTCAGCAGTCCCTGGCTCATCTGACAAGGTGTGTTGCCACTCCAAAGCTACATCCCAGCCCCAGTCCTGACCTTAATACCAAACAGAAGCATGCTTGCATTACCTTGTAAGAATGTTACAATTCCTCCCTGAAAAAGATGGAAGACTGGTAAAAATGTACAAATGGGACTCTGTTCAAAGGGTGGAGGAGATTCATTTCTTACCTAAGAAATATTTTTATTTGTTACTTAAATCACTCTCCACTTGTGAAGCAGCCTGAGTTACCACCTTCACCAACACAGAGATATTTGCACAGAGTAGCTACAGTGACCATGGTAAACATGCATTAAATTAAAGTCAGACTTGCAGGTGAAGCAACATTTCCGTGAGGAACAAAATTCACATGGGCTCAGAAGCTGTGAAAATAAAGAAAACAAACAAATAAACAAACAAAACAGCTATTATTGGTAATAAACTTCTGCATGTCATACTAGTTCAGAAAGCTGAGGATTACAAGACTTCCTCTTGTCCTCTTGTTCAGATAAAATTACACTCAGAAGAGTTCAGTTTAACAGTGTTTTAGATTAAAAAAGAAAAGAAAAAAAAAAAAAGACGGAGACTGGAAGACACTATGACAATGTCCTGCTTCCAAAGTTACCCTTCAGGAGCCCTTTATCTCTCCTTAGCAATCCACTTTCCTGATCCCAAGCTTAGCAGGGATATTTAATATCAGCTGTTAAGTTCTTCTCCCTCTCTAGCGTCAGATTTGTGTGTTTTGAAATGGAGATTTGCAAAACTATCTGGACAGAAAAGTGAATTAAATCTTTCACGTTTGTCTACGTTGAAGAGAACATGCAATATCCACTGGAAACAGAAGAGGGAGCATTTAATCACAGTACCGGCTCCGTTTTGCTGTTTTGGAGAAAACATGATTCGTTCCCCTTGAGCTGCAGCTGACGAACAGCATGCTCGACCAGCTCCTGAATATCACCAATACTACCACCTTGGACAGACAGCTTGGCTGGTACATTACTCTCTGACCGTTGTCTGAGAAGCCACACTCCCACATCATGCTTTGTACCCTTTCTCCACGGATATGGTACTGAGTGTGGTACACATACTGCAAGTCTTCTGCAGCTAGGAAGTTAATAAGCAAAAGTGGGGGTGCAAATTTACAGTAAAGTCCCTGCTCTGTGGGAACACCCTGCATGGAGAGCCAAGGAAGCACTGGCACCTACGACTTAAATGATGCAGTTGTGGATCCTTGTGTGAATGATGGAGAGGAGGGTGCTCTGGGAGGAAGGAGGGAGGCTACTAGGCTAGACATACTAAGCTTCCCACTGTATCATCTATCTGTTCGTATAGGATGTTTAGGTAACAATGCAGAGATGTGCGTCTCATCTCCCTGTCCAAGTGTTAAGTGACTGGGAGGAGCTTGCTCTCCTTTGAAGAGGGAATGTCCTAGCCAACACAAAGGCACTGTGAGTTTCTGCTAAGAGAAACTAAGTATTAGCTAACATGAGATACATGTGTAGCTCAGTGCACCGGATGGTGACCCCACTAAATAGAGAAGTCCCCCAAAATGGTCCTCAGGAAAATGGTCACCTTTTTCCCCAACCATGTCTAGTGGGTCTGGTTCAGCATCTTTGGGTGTCCTGTGATAAGAAGTGACTCCATGGTTGGTACTCATACTAAATATTGTTTATACTTAAACTCCACATGACAGAGAAAAGGATCTTGAAACAACAGTGTTCCTGACATCTCTCTTATCCAAAGCCCCGCTATCTTGATTTGAGTGGTAGGCAGTTGAAGCTGTGGCCTTAGCAGCAGAGTCAGGCACTGCAATTTCCCCAGTTCTGGTGGTGCTAGCTCTGCTCCATAATGTCCCATGTCATTATGTCATTAGAGCCAGGATCTTCCCTATCTGCCAAACCAAGGCCAACCAGAGATACCAAAGTGAAAACATGGCATTACTAGAGTGAAGGTAGCTGTGGGAGGGACTAGTTCCTCTTCTCTCTCTTTTGCTGTCTGCCCTTCTTCAGCACCTTCTTGGCTACTTCTACAGAATTTAACTCCTCAGAGCTCTCCCTGGGCTGAGTTTTGTCTATGCTGAAGACAGCTCTACATCCTTCAATAGCAAATGAGAGCAAATCCACATGCACTCTTCAGAAACACTGCTCCAAACAGCTCCCTGACAAGCAGCTGACCACAAGTCACCTTGGAGCATGCCATCATGCCCTCCATGGCTGACCCTGCTAACCAAAACCCTCACAAGTGGGCTGCAGGAGCTGAATGAGGCTCCTCAGGCTCAGCTACCTACCCACAGTCCAGCAGTAGCTCAGACAGTTACTATGGGGTGTAGTATGGGCAGATATTGTTGTCTTTCACTGTCTGCTCCTTGACTCTACCAATTAAACCACATGTAGTCACATGGGAAGGTCCCAGGTAACCAGCCCTGTATACACAACACAGTATTCATAAACTATGACAGAGTAGTTTCATAATTTCTATTTTACCATCAAAGCACTCTTCACAGCAATGGCACCTTCCACGCCAGCTTACAAATAGCATCACCACAATACAGCCACCTCTGGCCTTTCCAGCTGGCGCATGATGTACACCCAAAGTTAAATGGGACACATTAGTGATTTTAACCTAAAAAGTCATTTGAATGGGATACAGCATCACGTGCACCCAACACATTATGAATTAGTGTCCTTCCCCCAATATTTTTACACTGTAAAGTATGTTACTGTGTTCGTCCACTCACAGAAAAAGAAATGGATTTGCCTGACTGGAGTTTCAAGATGAAATGTCAGGGGGTCATGGCATGTCAATCTGTAAGTATACTCTGGTCCTGAGTCACTGCCAGCCAAATGCCAGTGAGCACTAGAGCATGGTGTTCTCTTCCTAGCCCACAGTGACATTTGACTCGTCTATTGCTTCTTGTGTTTTCTTCATACCCCACCCCTGTCTTTTGCAAATGAATGACTGACATAGGAGAGCCTTCAGGAAACTCCCTCTATCTATTGCATCTTTTATTTATTTTTATTTGTGTTATGTGTAATTATTTCCTTCATTTCTTTTTATTCAGCAAATCAGCCTCTCCAAAGAGGAAGCATAGCCTTTGCTTTCCTATGTTAAATTGTTGTAGTTTTCCAAGTGCTCAGAAATACAGACCCAGCCAGGACTAATGCAAGTTGTCTCTACTTCCCTACATCCCACAGTGGATTGAGTGGTGCAGCAGTCGCCATCACAGACATTCAGCCAGAGGAAGTACAGACCCTGCTGCTAAGACACAGCACCAGAAATACTTAATACCCTGAGTTCAGACCCAATGTAGAGAAAAACTGAATGTTGATGGTGTCCCTCACTGCAGAAATACCTCCATGCACTGGTTTCTTCCTCTGCATGACCAGAGAGCTGACAAGCACTGTAATGTGGGGTGAAGCAAGTAAACTGCACTAAAAGTTCATTCTCAAACATGCTGAACATTCAATTCCCAGAACTGAACCAAACATAGCTGGTAACTGCAATAGGTAGACATTCTCTCACATGCCAGCTAATGCTTGTTCTCAGCCAGAGCACTTGTCATTTGATGGATGCAATGCTTGACAGTTAAAATCTTGCCAACCTTATGAATAATTATACATTGGTCTTTATAACTGCCATAAATTATGAACAGCATCCCCCTGTGCCACAGTTCACTCAGAGCTGTCTGACATAACGGACATGTTTTGGGGGCTGCCTTACCTGGAGGTGACCAACCAATAGAGATGAGAGTTGCTGTCCTACTGGGTCATTTCTCTTAACTCCTAAATGCAGACTACTCACATGTATGCTTTTCTTCTCCTCCCACATTTTGTCGTCTTGCCTCATTACACAGGTGCTCATTAATGCCCATTACTGTATATTATTGACACCTTCAGAACAAACAAAGGAATAAGGTTTAATCCATATGATGAGCATGCTACCAACAGACTGTGCTGGTAAAGTACTCCAAATACTGACATAACTTTATTAGCATACCTGTGCTTCTCGACCAGTGTAACAATCCCACAGAGACTAGATGGAACAAGTTTTACATGCAAAGGTGCAGCTTCCGTGTTACAGTCACATTAGGACTCTTGCTACCATGGCTCTGGCAATCAGAGATTGCGCTGTTTCTCTCACATGGTTTGTCTACTGGAGTTTGCTGAGGCAAAACAAAACACCCAGGTGAGTGTTAGGCTGACTCACAGAACATTCAACAGCTGGCAGCATATGTGACAGGAAAGCAGGACACACATAGAGAGATGGGAGTGGACATGTCCAGCCCAGAAACACAGTCAAATTGTAAATATGTTTACATTTAGGTACATTGCCCCTCTACTGAAGCACATACACCGGAGCTTGGATCTGAAAGAACCTAGCAGCTCATTAACCGCACAGATCATAGAATCGTAGAAACACAGAACCACAGAATGACAGAACGGTTTGGGTTGGAAGGGACCTTAAAGATCATCTAGCTACACCATAGGCAAGGACACCTCCCAGTAGATCTAGCTGCCCAAAGCCCCATTCAAGCTGGCCTTTTTTTTTCTCCAAGCTGAATAACCCCAACTTTCCAAGCCTGTCTTCACAGGAAAGGTGTTCCAGCCCTCTGATCATCCTCTTGGCCCTCTGGATTCACTCTGATAGATCCATGTCCTCCTTATAGTGGGGGCCCCAGAGCTGAATGCAACACTCCAGGTCTCATGAGAGCAGAGCAGGGGGGAAACACCTCTCTCACCCTGCTGGCCACGCTTCTCTTGGTGCAGCCCAGGATATAGTTGGCTTTCTGGGCTGCAAGCTCACATGGGTGGCTCATGTTGAGCTTCTCATCAACCAACACCCCCAGGTGCTTCCCTGCAGGACTGCTCTCAATCCATTCTCCACCCAGCCTGTACTGGTGCTTGGGGTTGCCCTGACCCAGTAGCAGGAACTTGCACTTTGCCTTGTTGAACATCATGTTCACACAGGCCCACCTCTCAAGCCCATTGAAGTCCCAGTGAAAGGCATTCTTTCCCTCCAGTGTAGGAGAGCACAGAGGTGGGTGTCAGCCACAGACTTAGAATCATAGAATCATAGAATCATTTAGGTTGGAAAAGAGCTCTAAGATCATCTAGTCCAATTTTTAACCTAGCCCTACCAAGTCCACCATTAAACTATGTCACTAAGTTCTACGCATTTTTGAAGACACCCAGGGATGGTGACTCAGAATCACAGAATCACAGAATCGTCTAGGTTGGAAGAGACCTCCAAGATCACCTAGTCCAACCTCTGACCTAACACTAACAAGTCCTTCACTATACCATATCACTAAGTTCAACATCTAAATGTCTCTTAAAGACCTCCACGGATGGTGACCCAACCACTTCCCTGGGCAGCCTATTCCAATGCCTAACAACACTTTCAGTAAAGAAGTTCTTCCTAATATCCAACCTAAACCTCCCCTGGCGCAACTTTAGCCCATTCCCCCTCATCCTGTCACCAGGCACTTGGGAGAATAGACCAACCCCCACCTCGCTACAGCCTCCTTTAAGGTACCTGTAGAGTGCGATAAGGTCGCCCCTGAGCCTCCTCTTCTCCAGGCTGAACAATCCCAGCTCCCTCAGCTGCTCCTCGTAAGACTTGTTCTCCAGACCCCTCACCAGCTTCGTTGCCCTTCTCTGGACTCTCTCGAGCACCTCCATGTCCTTCTTGTAGCGAGGGGCCCAAAACTGAACACAGTACTCGAGGTGCGGCCTCACCAGAGCCGAGTACAGGGGGACAATCACTTCCCTAGACCTGCTGGCCACACTGCTTCTTATACAAGCCAGGATGCTGTATAAGACTTCTTCAGCTTCTCCCCTGGGCAGCCTGTACTTCACAATGCTTTCTGTGAAGAATTTTTTTCTAATATCCAAGCTAAACATCCCCTGGCACAACTTGCTGAAAGTGCACACAATGTGACTGTCCATGGCACCAACAAAGATGTTAAATAATATTGATTCTAATCTGGACCTCCAAGGAACATCACTCATCATCTGTCTCCACCTGAACATTGAGCTCTTGACTGCAGCTCTTTGAGTACGACCATTCAGCCAATTCCTTGCCTACTGAGTGGTCCATCTATCAAATCCATGTCTCTCCAATTTAGAGACAAGGGTGTTGTGCAGGACAGTGTCAAACACTTTGCACAAGTCCAAGTAGATAATCCCAGGTAGACCCTAGTAGCCTTAAAATGGCTCTTTTCCGGTGTTTGAATCACACCAATAGTTCTGGATGGTTTATGGACTCCAGCACCACTATGATCCCATCTATCTCCACGTAAACACTGCACTGTGCATGGACCACATATACCTTTCCTCCTTCTCCTGGCCACCACAGAGACAGACAACCAGGAAAGCTGGTTGCAGCCACACTGTGAAGCTTATGTCATGCTGGCTGACACTAGATAAGTTAGTCCTGATGGATTTAAGTTACAGTGTCTCTGCAGGGCGATCAATACATCCTTCACAGTCACTAGCATTTTTTTTTCCATTATCCAAAGCATCTCCACTTCCTTTGGCCTAGAAAACACAGAGCTGACTATGTAGTCAGCCTGTTATACTGGTCCTGCCAGCAAACAGCACCTGGAAAATGTTTATCTCTAAGTGCAGAGAATGTTATTACTCCTGAGAAAAAACATAGGTAACACAATCCCTCCTGGCTATTTTTGAGTTGACTACATTTATTCAAATTTTGGGCAACCAGGTCTAGGTAGCCCTGCCTGAGCAGAGGGCTTGGACCACATAACCTCCAGAGGTCCCTTCCAACCTCAACCTTCTGTGATTCTGTGATAATGAAACCTGAGTTCCAGAGGACTGTTATGGTAGATAGACATCACACTGCTTGATTCCCAGGAGAGCTACCTATCTAGACAGGTGCTACATGTCTTCAGGCATTACAAAATGAATGTTAAAATTGTTGGGCCCAGATGGTATTCAACAAGGATTAATGAGAAAACTCAGGAACAAAATAGCTGAATTCATAACAGCAGTATGATGCCTCTTGCAAAAATTGCACTTGAATGCTAGGAGCCAATGCATAATTAAAAGCAAGTTCTGCAATGTCCACGGAACTATGATCCTGTGAGCCAGATATCTGTACTGAGCCAGTTAGTAGAGGTTATAACTACAGCCATCACTGAGGAACTTTTGTATCTTTTTGGGCAAAGTCACCTTAGCTTTTGTGAAGAGAAATCTGGGCTTAATAACGTTTTGGAGTTTTGGGAAGAAGAAGGACACACATGAAGATAAGGGTGATCCAGCAGGTAGTCTACCCAGATTTCCAAAACATTTCTGGCATAATTACCAAAGTCTTTTAAAGAAAACTAAGCAGCTGTGGAAGGTCCTCTCATGGAAAAGTAGCAGAGTAGAAGACAGAAAACAAAGGGCAGGAGGAAAATGGTTGGTCTTCACAACGTAGGGAGTTCACCAGAGCAGTGTTGGACCTGTACTGTTCTGCATATTCATAATTGTTCTGAAAAAGTTTGAGCAGTGAGGAATAACAATTTGCCAAAGACACAAAGTTAGTCAAGACAGTGGGGACTTAGGCAGGCTGCAAATAATTGCAGAAGAACCTTGTAAGACTGACTGAGCAATGAAGAGACAGATGAAACAAATATGAATAACTGTAAAGTAAGGTGCATAGAGGAAAAACATCCTAGCTTGCCATACAGAACTATGTATGCAAAAATAATTGCATGCAGAATTATGTATGTTGCAAAATGACTGTAACTGGTCAGGAGTGATATGCTGAAGTTACAAGCAGTTGCATGAAAACACCAAAACAGTTTTCCAGAGAAGAAAGAAAATAAAATCAAACATTAGGAGCTATTGGGAAAGCATCAGGGAACAAAACAGAAGTCGTCACTCCATCATATGTGGCTTGAATATCATGTGTAGCTGAGGGACAGCACATAGGAAGGTGAAGGCCTTGGTGAATGTGTCAGTACTGGAGTGACTGAATTGGCCAAGACTCCTCAACCTGAAAATTAGCTGAGAGGGAGAGAAACTGATAGCAGCCTACAAAATTGCAAGTGGCAAGGGTAAGGCAGTTAGGGGCTCATTCATCCTCTTCCCCTTTAAGAGCCAAAGTCTACCAATGAAGATAGCAGAAATGAGGCTTGACAGAGATGAGCCTTGGGGAGCAATGCCAGGGTTGGGGGTTAGGGCAATGGCCCAACTGAAGCGCGTCTACAATAATGCACACAGCACAGGCAACAAACAGGAGGAGCTGGAAGCCATTGTGCGACAGGCAAACTATAATGTAGTCACCATCACTGAAATGTGGTGGGACCACTCCCATGACTGCAGTGCTGCAATGGATGGCTATAAGCTCCTCAGAAGGGACAGGCAACAAAGGAGGTGCAGTGGCATAGCTCTCTATGTTAGAGAGTGTTTCGATGTTGTTGAGCTCAGGCCTGGGAATGTTAAGGTAGAGTCTGTATGGATAAAATCAGAGGATTCCAGGTAGGCTGAACACTCCTCAAGAAGGAAGTCTTAAAGGCACAGGAGCAGGTTGTCCCTGTGTGCCCTAAGATGAGCCGATGGGGAAGAAGACTGACGTGGCTGAACAGGGAACTTTAGCTGAGTGTCTGGGAGCAAAACAGAATTTATGTCCTTTGGAAGAAGGACCAGGAAACTTGGGGAGAGTACAAGGAAATTGCCAGCATATGCAGAGAGAAAATCAGAAGGCTAAAGTCCAGCACAAGCTCAAGCTGACCACTATGGTTATGGATAACAAAAAACGTTTTTACAAATACATTAAAGAGGAGGGCCAATGAGGATCTCCATCCTGTACTGGAAGCAGGGGGGAACATGACTAATGAGGATAAGGAAAAGGCTGAAGTTCTTAATGCCTTCTTTACATCTGTCTTTACTAGTCAGACCACTTATCCTTGGGGTACTCAGCCTCCTGACCTGGAAGTCTGGGATGGAGAGCAGAAGAACCCTCCCACAGTTCTGGTGGAAACAATCAGAGGCCTGCTGTTCCATCTGGACTGTCACAAGTCCATAGGGCCAGGCGGGATCCACCCAAGGTTGCTGAGGGAGTAGGCGGATGTGATTGCTGGGCTGCTTTCCAGCATCTATCAGTGGTCATGGTCATCCAGAGAGGTCCAGGATGACTGGAGGCTTGCTAACATGATGGCCATCTATAAGAAGGGTAGTAAGGAGGACCTGGGGAACTAGAGGACTGTCAGCCTGATCAGGCCCAGTCAGCACAGGTTCGTGAAAGGCAAGTCCTGCCTGATCAGCCTCATCTCCTTCTATGACCAGGTGACCTGCTGGGTGGATGAGGGAAAGGCTGTTGACGTAGTCTACCTAGACTTCAGCAAAGCCTTTGACACAGTCTCCCACAGTATTTTCCTGGAGAAGCTGGCAGCCCATGGCTTGGACAGGTACATGCTTTTCTGGATTAAAAAATGGCTGGATGACCAGGCCCAGAGAGTGGTGGTGAACAGAGTGAAATTCAGCTGGTCACGAGTGGTGTTCCTCAGGGGTTCGTGTTGGGGCCCATCCTCTTTAATATCTTTATTGATGATTTGGATGAGGGAATTGAGTGCACCCTCAGTAAGTTTGCAGATGACACCAAGTTTGGGGGAAGTATCCATCTGCCAGAGGGTAGGAAGACCCTGCAGAGGGACCTGGACAGGTTGGATTGATGGGCAGAGGCCAATGGGATGAGGTTCAACATGGCTAAGTGCCAGGTCCTGCACTTTGGCCACAACAACCCCATGCAATGCTACAGGCTTGGGGCAGAGTGGCTGGAAAGCTGTGCAGAGGAAAAGGATCTGGGGGTGTTGGTCGATGCTTGTCTGAACATGAGCCAGCAGTGTGCCCAGGTGGCCAAAAAGGCCAATGGCATCCTGGCTTGGATCACGAATAATGTAGCCAGCAGGACCAAGGAGGTGATCATCCCCCTGTACTCTGCTCCGGTGAGGCCACACCTCGAGTACTGTGTTCAGCTTTGGGCCCATTAGTACAAGAAGGACATCAAGGCCCTGGAGCATGTCCAGAGAAGGGCTACAAAGCTGGTGAAGGGCCTGGAACACAAGTCCTATGGGGAGTGGCTGAGGGCACTGGGGCTGTTTAGTGTGGAGAAGAGAAGGCTCAGGGGAGACCTTATTGCTCTCTACAACTACCTGAAAGGAAGGTGTGGGGAGCTGGGGGTTGGCCTCTTCTCACAGATAACTAGTGATAGGACTAGAGGGAATGGCCTCAAGTTGCACCAGGGGAGGTTCAGGTTGGAAATTAGGAGACATTTCTTTTCAGGAAGAGTAGTCAGGCATTGGAAAGGTTTGCCCTGGGAGGTGGTGGAGTCACCGTCCCTGAGGTTGTTCAAGGAAAGTCTGGATGTGGTACTCAGAGACACAGTTTAGTGGGTGACGTTGGTAGGAAGATGGTTGGACCAGATGATCTTGGAGGTCTTTTGCAACCTTCATGATTCTATGTTTGTATGATCCTGATTCAAAGAAAGTTAAATGATTTTGATTTTCACAGCAAGACATCTAAATGATGTTACTAAAATAGACCAGCCACATCAGATTTAATGAAGCCATTGTGCTGAAAATAGCTGGATGTTGGGAGAGTATTGTGGGGCATATGGCAGTTGCTCGCGTTGTTTTTGCTCCTCTGTGGGTACCTGCCTATAACTGCTCTTTGTTGCTGTCACACATGCACTTTGAGTTACAGATTAATATTTAGTAGCAGCAGTTTTTCTCACAGATGGCAATGAGTTTAGCTCCTCCTGCCTTCATTTGTCCCCACCCCCTTCCCTTTTCCTCTGGGCTCCAGGGTACATTGCGACAGCTCCATAGCATATCATTCATGTGGCCCTGCAATGTGACAAACCTCCCCAGCCACAACTAATGTCAATCTGTTATGTTGACCGTGTGCCCTGTTCAGCAGTTCTGCTGTTTTTTGACACAGCTCCTGACATCTTACTGCCTTGCAGACCTCCAGAAGCATGGATGAGCAGGCTGTGCTCAATGGGCTCTGGGTCTGAGCCAGCAGAGCCATTCTTATGTGTGGAGGTTCACTGCTCACTGTTTAAAAGGTTAGACAGGGGCCTCACAGCTTCTGTGCTTCAACTGGTCTTGCAGATCCACGGGTGCTGACAGTGAAAGACAGAGACTGCCTCCCTCCCTGGTGCCCAGCCAAGCCCTCATCCACCAAACCAGGCGGAAGCTGTTTCAAGAAAAAAATAACCTTTGCCTCCCTCCAGCTTTAACTTTAACTGATTACTCTCCAGTGATCCTATCCACCACAAGGTCACACATGCTTGTGACAATATGAGGGAACGGTGTGATAAAGCTGTCAGGCCAGAGGAAACACTGCCTTACAGTCTCTTAGCTGCAGCACGTGCTCAAGCCGACTGTGAAACCATGACACTGTGCACACAAATTACATTGATTTCTAACTCCCTGACACTTTCAAGGATTATTTTTCACAGCATCCCAACCTTATATAAGCTATGAGTGGGGTGGGGGTTTTTTGTTTGTTTGTTTGTTTTGCACTGATTGGTGTTTAAACTGCAAAGTTAGCACTCTAACTGCTCAGGAAAATATTTGTATTTATATATTATATATATACTTTTTTTAATAGCAGAAGGTGACTACCTTTATACCAATCAGTCCTGCCTGAGGACACAGTTTCAAAGAAAGCTTAGAAGCCTATCCCACCCTCCTGGGCTAACTGTTCTTGCCCCATTGCTATCTGGTTATATACAAACACAATTGTCAATTACAAGAATTAATTCAAATTTCTGTAATCTTTAATTCTTTAATCAATCCTCTTCAGTAATGCTAGTTTTCTGTTGAATCAACTCCCTAACCTGCTTTCCTATTCAGCTGCATAAGAACCAGTGCCTGAGAAAGAAGGGTAAGAAAAACAGGATTGTAGCATAGCAGCTGCTGTAGTGTAACCCAGCAGGCAGCTCAGCACCAGACAGACATTTGCTCACTCTCCCTCAGTGGGTTGGGAGAGAAAATTGGAAGAAGATAAAACTTGTGGGCTGAGGTGAAGACAAGTCTAATAGGACAGAAAATGAAGGCAAAAAACATAGTAGTAGTAGTAACAATATTAATAATAATGATAATGATGATAAAGGCATATACAAAGAACATGATGCACAATGCAATTGCTCACCACTGATGCCCAGCCAGACCCTGAGCAGTGACAGACCCCCAGGCCAACTCCCCCCGTTGCTATTGTCCAGCATGATGCCATGTGGCATGGGACACCCATCTGGCCCCCCTGGGCCAGCTGTCCTGGCTGTGTCCCCTCCCAGCTCCTTGTGCACCTCCAGCCTCCTCGCTGGCAGGGCATCATGAGGAGCTGAAGAGGCCTTGACTTGGCGTAAGCACTGCTTAGCAACAACTGAAACATCAGCATATTAGCAGCATTATTTTCATCCTAAACATAGCACCAGCAAAAAAATTAACTCTATCCCAGCTGAAACAAGGACAGAAACCACCCCTTATTTTATACCATCTATGTCATGGTACCCCACTTTCCAACACATCCCATTTAATCGCCACTAACTTTCTTGTCTTTTGATACATATACAAACGGTTACCATTCCTTCACAATATGCACCATCCTTCCAAAATGGCTGTTGAATTCATTTAGTCAATGGCTTTGGGCTCCATCTGTCATAACAGTCCTTCAGGGCAGAAGAGTTGGTGTTGGACTGCTGTATGCTGAAGCCAGTTCTGGTTCCATCACCACTACTCTCTGCTCGGTTCCGTCAAAATTAATTCCTCATTAATCCAGTTGACTGTAATACCATTGATACGGCATACAGCAACCATAGCAGTGATGACTTACAGTATTATATAGCAATTATATAGCAACCACCAGAGAGATTAAATGTATCCCAGCCAAAACTAGGACAACAGCTTAAGATGCTCTTCCATGATAACAAGTGGCTTACAACACTCTAACCTCATATACATTTTGTTTAAACTTGCAACTTCTTTTATTATACTCTGTATCATACAGAGTATGACCTACCTGTCCCATTAATGGGATCAAATTTAACCCTTCATTCTAAATTAGGATAAGGATTTGCAATGCAGCTATAGATGGGATACCTGTATTAAAAGTAAGGATTTACCTTGCTACAATTTGTCTCTGTTTTGAGCTGAAGAAAAACTGAACAAGAAAAGAAGACAATTCTTATACGGGTTCCTCCTTTTTATCTGTAGTTTAGTTTGCTCTTTGTTGCACTTGGGTTGAGGCAAATTAAGACACACTTGCAGCATTGTTTATTTAGGAGATACAGATCTTAAAAATAGTTGAATGTTTGATTAAATCCTCAGTATCAGTTCTCTCCTAACCACACAATAGTTCATTGCAGAGCAAAACGATCCCCACAAGCAGTAGAACACGGAATTTCACCCTCCTCTCCATCCCAACATAAAACCCAGATGATATCAGTAAAACAGTGAAGGAAAATCAAAATGGACTTTAGTGATCTATACTATAAAAAGAAACACAACTAAAAAGAGCTTTTCACAGCGTGCAGTGAGCACATAGATGATTGTGGGCTCCTTGAACAGTCTTCTCCAAAGTATGTCACATATGATACAATCTCTTTAAAGATAAACCATTCTATTAATTAAAACTTTTTATCAAAAAGCTTTCAACTACACAATAGTAATGCCTAACTCTTATGCATGTCATTGGCAGACCTCTGTTGTAGGTAAGAGTTGAAAGACTCTTCCTTGCAACCTGCTTTTTCAATCCATAAGTGAGGAAGCACTGAAAAAGCTATGCTTTAACTTCTGGGATGTTACAGAAAGAAGTATTTTAGATATATTTGATGCAATATATACTGCTACACAAGATTGTAGTTTCTGTAAGTTGTAGTTTCTTCAATTTCTACAATTTCAGGAACACAACAGCCCTCCAAGACTGAATGGCTATATTAAGCCTATTATTTTTCAGCAACATACGAGTCATCCATTGATCATGAGTGATATCATTGTGGTATTATGTGGACACTCACAGACAATTCAACACCTTTAAAACATTGTCATGCTTTAACTCCAGCAGGCAGCTAAGCACCACACAGCCATTCTCTCACTCTCCCCAGGTGAGGTGGGGGAAGAGAATTGGAAAGATAAAAGTGTGAAAACTCAAATGTTGAGATAACAACAGTTCACTAGGTAAAGCAAAAGCCACGTGCACAAGCAAAGCAAAGCAAAGCAAGGAGTTCATTTACTACTTCCCACCAGCAGGCAGGTGTTCAGCCACTTCCAGGAAAGCAGGGCTCATCACACATAACTGTTTCTTAGGAAGATAAATTGCATCACTCCCAATGTCCCCTCCTTCCTTCTTTATCCCTCATTTTTATTGCTCAGCATGATACTATATGGTATGGGACACCTCTCTGGTCAGCTTGGGCCAGCTGTCCTGGCTGTGCCCCCTCCCAGCTCCTTGTGCACCCCCAGCTTCCTCACTGGCAGGGCAGCATAAGAAGCTGAGAAGTCCCTGACTTAGCATAAGCACTGCTCAGCAACAACTGAAACATCAGTGAGTTATCACCAAAAATCAGAGTATTTTTTGGACTGACAGCTTTTCTATTTGTTTGTGTTTGCAGAAATCCCGCAAAGTCACAGGTCACTTTAATGCTCACACAATGTACAGCTTGGTGAAAATTACCAGGATTGCAAGATTTGAGAGAATGTATCTAAATCCTACCAGCAAATGTATACCATCAGCTTTTTAAAGAAGAAGTTGATGTGATTGCATATTCATGAGTGATCACAAATGGGCGGGGGAGGAGGATTTAAGATATTTAGAAATCTAAACATGATTTCTCTCTCATTATTTCCCCAGAGTTCTGAACCATTTGGAACCATTTGGTTTAGTTATCTACTGATAAGGGAATAAAGTTTTGCTCTAATGAAATGTGTCATTCGGTGTTTTTACTTGACACATTTATATGTTACAGCTATAAAGGTCAGACTTCTAATTCACTATTAGGAATGATATCTCTGCTACCTGAAACCCAGCAAGGTGAACTTCTCAGTCTTTTGAAGAGCATATAAATGCATAAAAGAAAGCACACAACTCAAATGTGTTATAAAAAAATCATATTAGGTATCTTAAAAAATACAAGACATTATATAAAAATCAAACCTATTCATCAAAATTTTGTTAAACAGACCCATTTAAGATCAGGTACTCAGGAGTATTAAGTAACAGTATGTAATCTCAACATCTCAACTAACATTTAATTTAGCTCAGTGCTAGCTGATAACAAGTTCAGCTGGTCAACTCAAAAAGATAACCTTACCAGACTACTACCATGTTAGTATTTACAACATGAAAATTTTAAAAATACAATAAGATTACATTATACTTAAGATAATAAGCACTCATGCTGCTGGACCCCCACCAAGATGGTGGAACACATTCTCCTTTCCTTCTCACTACTGTTTCAAAAAACATTCAGTGTTAAGCACGTACACAGTGCAAGGTCCTATACAAACAATGTGTTTAATATATTACAGTTAAAGCCAAACAAAACAGATTTCTCTGTTAATTAAATATACTAGAAACTCTACATAACATTCCAGTGACATTTGCCTTTTTGCCAGTTTCAATATTGAACAAAAACTTCTTCAACCACAACACACTTTGAGGTGAGCAGCACTTCTGCAAAGCATCAGAAATGTCATTATTTGTTTTCCCAGCATGGTTGGAAGATTTATCTGCTTGCTATTTCTATAAAGGATAAGCAGATGCCAGTTCTGAAATCCAGGCTTCAATGTGAGTCAAAAAGCAAAGGTGTTCTGTTATACAAAATAACTTCCTTGTCTTCCTTTCAACAGCAGTAGTAAGAGTTCACTTTTCTTCTAGGACTAAACTCAGTAGGTTGATTCAGTGGTTCCATTTGAGTTTGAAGAGTAAGAAATGGATTTCTTGGGGTATCTATTTGATGAGAGAGAAACTTGCATCCTCCGTGTAGTTCGTACACTTCGGCAAAGAAGAGCATATCTAAGATTGCCTCTGAAGTCTTTTGAAATATAGTAATATATGAATGGATCGATACAACTGTTCAGAGTAGAAAGACACAGCGCAGTTATGTATGACCCATACAGATGACTTTGACTGTATTTTTTGAGGAGTAAATAGTGCACAATAAGAAGCACATTGCTAGGTGTAAAACAGATGATGTACATTGACAGGACAGCAATAATGAGTTTGATTGCTCTTTTTCGTTTCTTCCCATTGTTTATATCTGAGATGGAAGCATTCAGAGTCTTAATCATTAGTATGTAAGCAACAGAAGTGACGAGAGCTGGGATTAGGAAGAGTCCAACTGCAAGTGAGAGGAAGTAATTGAACATGTCGTTAGCCAAAACATTTTCAGGCAACACATCATGGCAGGTAGTGATGTTAAGAGCTGAAATATATACTGTCTGATTAACAAGATACAGTGGAATATTGCACAGCAAAATCAGTATCCAGATAGCAAGGGAGATGCCCAGAGCAATTTCAGACTTCTTTCTTGAGTTCACTATGGGGTTCACTACAACCCAATACCTTTGCACACTGAGACATGTCATAAAAAGAATGGAGCAGTACATATTTCCATAGAAAAATCCAACAAGCACTTTGCAGAGACCTTCTCCGAATAGCCAATTATTGCCATTTACATGGTATGCAATCTTCAGTGGGAACCATACAACAAAGAGAAGGTCTGCGAATGCCAAGTTAACCATATAAATCACAGCAGGATGTTTCTTCTTTGTTCTGAAAAAAAAGACCCAAATGGCCATGGCATTGCTTGGCAAACCAATGATAAAGACAATGACATATACAATGGGAAGAAAAACTGTAGTCAGCTTTCCTGTAAGGACTTTTGCTGCAAAGTCATCCACTTTGTAGGACTCCCCAGAGGCATTATTTGCATTTGTAACTTTCTGGCCCACAAAACTTCTTCCTTTTGGCTTGGTGGTTATATTTTTCACTAGAAAAAAAAATATATTGAGAAGTCACTGTTACTGAAGTGCAAACATAACTTTCCTTTTTTTTTTTTTATTTAATAAACTAGACAACATGATTTACACTGAAGAATTAAAGAGGGTCTTATCAACAGAAAAATGAGACTGCTTTTCAAATACTTGACAATTTTTCTTCCCTTCATTTTAGTTTACTATCCAAAATGCACATATATCTTTATTTAATGGTTGTGTATCAGTAAAAAGAATGCTTTTCCGCCTCACCAGTAATATAACAATACCTTATTGAAATGGCTGTCAGGTGTTTTAACTCTTCAGATGGCAGGAACAAACTTGTTCAAGTAACCCAGGGGCACGATTATCTTTTTTCATGGCACTGCCAGATTACTCAAATGCTGGAATTTCTAGAACTTTCCAGCATGCTTACAATATATCTGCAGTAGAAGTTTTCTTGGCCTCAATCTGATGATGAAAAGATGGCCGCAAACCCAGCTGTGCATTAAAGACAGTATGCTGTCCTCAGTCAGACTAGGTAGAACTGAAACAGTCAGAATGCAAAGCAGGAAGCTATGCTCAAGTGACCTCTGAAGACAGATGTCTATTGCACTATATCTGAAATAAAATATGAACAGACTGACCCTGTTGCATCTTCATGCTTAAAGTTAGTCATCTGTCGTGTCCTTCTAATTCACAGATAAGATGGTCAAGCAATCTCTACAATTTCTACTCACACCACTAGATCAGTAGAGCTGCCAGATATGGTCGCTGGAAAGCAACATTGTACTCAGGCAAATAGATAGGGCAAGAGGAATGGTTTTAAACTAAAAGAGGGGAGATTTAGATTAGATATTAGGAGGATAATTAGGAATTAGGAATATTAGATATTAGAAGGAAATTCTTCACTCAGAAGGTGGTGAGGCACTGGAACAGGTTGCCCAGAGAAGCTGTGGATGTCCCATCTCTGGAGGTGTACAAGACAAGGTTGCATGGGGCTTTGAGCAACCTGGTCTAGTAGGTAGCATCCCTGTGCATGACAGGCGGTTGGAACTGGATTGTCTTTAAGGTCCCTTCCAACACAAGCTGTTCTGTGATTCTACGGTTGCTTCCTACACCAAAAAGCTATCACTTCAGGTTTTGCTCTACCTCTTTGAATGCCACATGAACCTGTACACCATATAGGCAAGCCAGACATTCCTGACTGCTCTGTCTTGTATGACAGCCTTCAGATGGCTCAGCCCAGAGACCCCTACCACAACACCTTCCATACTCAACACAGTCCTCTTGTACAGAAAAGTTAAACTGCACAGGTACTGTCAAAGAACTCACTCTGTTCTAAAAAGTCATATATTCACCAAGCTAGACTCAATGGACGTGATACATGATTGTTTGTAACAGTAGTTTAATCGTATCACAAATTCTATCAATATTTGTGGATAATTTTAGCCACTCCCTCTCCCCCAAAAAAGCCACCAACGAAAACAGCAACATCAAAAAACACAACAGTCTAAAGAAGAGTTTTATTGAGCAAGCAGGTCTGTGTTTAACATGCCATGAAGAGCATTGAAAGACGGTGCTTTTGTCTTTCAATAAACAGTAGTTTTGATACAATCCCAGCAAGGAATAAATTAGACTAACACCTTACATTTTAAAGTAAGCACTGGAACAGGCACTGGAACAGGCTCCCCAGGGAAGGGGTCACGGCACTGAGCCTGACAGAGGTCAAAAGAGCTTGGAAAATGGTCTTAGACACATGGTCTTTATTTATTTAGGGTGGTCCTTTGGTCCTGGACCCAGGAGTTGGACTTGATGATCCTTGTGGGTCCCTTACAATTCGGATATTCTATGAATGTATAAGAAAAGAATTTTCATACAATAAATAAATAAACACACAAGTATGTGTGTTTTCCACAATAGATTCTCAAAAGTAGCACAACTCTAGACAGCTGTTCAAGTTAGTACTACAAATGCCTGATGTACAGTATTAGGGTCCTACCTAGGCTGAGTGACCTCTTTCCTAAAGAGGTACAGAAATATGGCATATATTGGTGTTCTTTAGAGTTTTGAATTAAGTTACCCTAGCTCTAGTTAGCAAGGGTTTGTCAAGTTCAAGGCACAGGCAGGCTTCACTGGAAGACCGTGGTGTAAGAAAGCTTTTTGCCAGTGCAATGACATGGACTTCAGTCTTTGTGCAGTCTACTGCAAAGATTTGTCTAAATTATATCAGCAGAACAGTCCTAAAGAAAATAAACTGCAATGACAAATATTCATTTTGACCTATTTGTGGTTTAATTACAAAAGAGCAGAATCATACAAATCCTGCTGTCAGGTCTTCAAGTCACATGATTATGTCAATAATATCTTTAAGGACTGTAAACTTTGCTTGCATATCACAGAATAACCAGGTCCCTAACCTGAGGTGTGAATAGAAGAATAGAGAATCAGCTTAAAGAACATAGCTCATTGAGACATTAGATGTAAATGATAAAAAGTTAAGCAATACTTCTTTCCCCAGGTTGGCTGAGAAAGGTCCCAGAGTGCTCAGACCCTTTACTACAAGCTGACAGCAGTTCTCAGAGTACCACAATAAAGCTTAGCATAGCACTGTGCAGCTGTACATCAACAAGTAGTTTACCTTATCAACCTGCAGTCATACTATTCATATTCCGTTCAAAAGACTTAAATATTTTGTGACCAGACACAAAAGCAATGCTTTGCCATTCGTGTTCATAGGCTGGGTGGAAAGAAATAAGCATAGTCTCCAAAAAACCTGGAGTGTTTGCGTGTCACAAAAGAACAAGAGCGACACAAAAGAAGACACATGGAAGACACATGACACGCAAACAGGACTTGGTATTGCAAGAGTGAAATAACAAAGTTTTTCTTATTATTTATTCCATTTTTGAAGGCATGGTCAAATTAAATATATGATTTCAGGCACCAAGTTTTGCTTTTATGCTTACTTGAAGGATATGTTTCAGTTTTGGCCTCATAATTTCTGACTGCAGATACTGGGCAGCTTTTGTTAGCCCAGCTGGCATGCATAGAGGGAGACATTTCAGTATCCTGTTTCTCTTTGCAGTTAACACTCCCTCCAAGAGCAACCAATCCTTTGTTAGGTATGTGCATTTTCTACTCCTTTTCTTACTCTTTCTCTGCTTGCTGTTTTCCATAACAATTGAGGTTTTTGTTGGTGGTGTTTTTTTTCCTTTTTTTTTTTCCCCCCCAAGAACAGTTTCACCCTGCCTGACTCACATACAGAGAATGCAGTTAACTTGCTAATCTGCCCACAGCAAAAGCTTACTTGGCATCATGGGGACAAACACACTCTCTCCCACAAGAAGACAGTTTCAACATCGCTAGCTTTGCTATTTGTCTAGAAGATATAAACCATCACACCAAACGAAGGATGATGTCTGCCCTGCAGCACTGAGTATCTAAACCATCTTAGGTCATGGTGGCAATACTCACCCATACAGGACTAAGGTTAAGGTTCTTGATTCTGCAGCACAGATTCACCACAACCCCACAAGTGCCTTAGCCTGTTTGAAAACAGTCGTGTCCCCTGACTTGCAGTGCATCTACCTTGGCTGGGAGGGGAATACCATTTCCAGCTCATCTCACTTCCCAACACCAGAAGGTCAAGCAACCTGATAAAACATTTAAGCAGACTACCTTTTCCAACCCAAGTTGATACTGTTCCCTATACAGCTTACGCTTGCCCCGGTCAGATAGCTAGGATATCAAGAGGCAATCCGGTATCTCTAACTCTGCTCTCAACCACAAAATTTGCACCTAATGGCTCACTGATTTTTACTGCCTTAAGATTTTAAGGATGCTATCATCCGTTTGTTACAACCTACAATAGTTCTAGGTAGCACAAAAAGTGATGCAAAATATACCACACAACAGAACAAAATAAAATATCTGATACCATCATGCACTGGTTTGACCATGCAGGTGACAACCACGTATTAAATATCTAGTGTCTATTTGATGAGAAAATAGGAACTACCATAAGCTTGGTTTCAATATTTACATAGTCTTTATGCATGTACTTTTACTATGTAAGTAGGCACAGGGGGAACTAATGCAGAGAGGCACAGTGCAAAGTGCACAGATATGGCAATGGGATTTGGAGGCTTACTATAAAAAGGTGGCAAAACATGAACTGTAGGGTGGTGAAATTTGAATGTTTTCTTTTCTTTTTTTTTTTTTTTTTTAACGGTATTTACGTTCAGAAAGCAATATAAAATAACAAAAATAAGAATTAAGATTTTTTTTTTTAAATGAAAAAAAAAAAGACTGTGTCGTCTTCACTTCAGAACCTGATTTTCTTCTTCCAGATCTGAAAAGCTAGGGTTTTTCCTTTCTTTTCCTTTCACTTACGCACACCTTTAGGCGCGTTGCTGAGAACCAGGTGAGGCACAGCAGCACCTGATGCTGGCGATGCCTCGTTCAGACCGACCACGCGGCCGAGCCCCGACCCCGCAGCGCTGCTCGGGGCTCCCCGCACCCTGCCCAGTGCCGACGGGCTGCGCCCCAACGCGATCAAGCCCCATCGCCTCGCCCTGAGCCCCGCCGTCCCCCTCAGCCACAGCACCGGCGGTGCCGTTTCTCGCCCCGCTCCCGTAGCCCTGCCGCGGGGCTCCGGTGCCCGCAGCGGCGGCTCGCACCCCGCCCGGCGCTGCCCAGCTCACCTGTGGGCGTGACGGCTTCCAGCAGGGCGCTGAGCAGTAGCAGTAGCAGCAGCAAGCACAGCCCTCGGCGCCCAGCCATCGTCCCTCCCGCCGCGCTCCGGCCGCTGCCGTCCTGTCCTGTCCCGCACGCACGACCAGTTTCGCCTGATACCTGAGCTAGGAGGGGGCGGAGGGTGCGGCCTGACCGGTACCGGCACGGCAGGACCGCCCCTCGGGGCTTGGCGGGGCGGCACCTAAAATGGCGGGGGTGAACCCCGCCGCGGGGTGCGCGGGGTCCGCCCCAAAATGGCTGGGGGGGGGTTGTGGCGGGACTGTGGGTTGTGGTGTGCCTTGCCTCGCGGCTGGTGCCTCAGCTGCGGGGCCGAGCGTATCCTGCGGGGTTTCGGCCCTTCCTCAATCTGTTCTCCGACTGCTACCTGAGCCCGGTCGCAGGGTAGGGAGGTGAGGCTGTCGCCCGTGGCAGGTGCCTGATGAGGAGTCCTGCCTGTACCCTCAACTAGGCCGGCCCATGGGGCTGCTTTTGAGGTTTTAAGTTTTGGGTGACGTGGCCTGCAATGGCTGTGGAGTCTTCTGCGGCGCTAGAAATCACGCTGGAGTACATCTGGTTAGTTGTCATGCACAGCATACCTGGTGCATGACGGACCAAGTGAAGTAATAGGCTGTGTGTGCGGTGTGACGTCTTTGGGGTATGATGCCTCGAAGAAAAGGTGTCTGAGGTTTAGGGAGGGGGAAATCCCCCCAGATCACCTGTGTTGAGTGCTCCATGTATGGCTTTTATTGTGCTTCTGTAATGCTGTTTGTTCGTTGAGTTTGTATTAGAAGAGTAGCAAAGTGCATGTTTAATTAGCATTTTTATGAAGTTACAGCCAGTGATGCATTGTTTGACCTGCCACTTACTGGAAGGCCGTGTGGTAGTTTTACTCAGGTGGCAGCTGAGCTCCACCACAACCACTCTCTTGCTCCCCCTCCTCAAAGGGAAAGGGGGAGAAAATACAGTGAAAAGTGCTCAAGGGTTGAGATAAGGACAGGGAGATCACTCAACAACCATCATGATGGGCAAAAAAGTCTCAGAGCAGGGAGACTAGTAACTTTATTGCCTATTACTAACAAGCTAGAGAAGTGAGAACTAAGGAAAGAAACTAAAAACACCTTCCCCTCATCCACCCTCTTCCATCTCCTCCACCCGAGCAGCCTGGGGGAATGGGGGTTGCGGTCAGTCTATAACACTCTCTGCTGCTCCTTCACTGCCCCTGCTCCATGTGGGTCCATCCCATAGGATGCCGTCCTTCCCAAACTGATCCTGCATGGGCTGCCCACAGGCAGCAGCTCTTCAAGAACTGCTCCAACACGGGTCTGTACTATGGGGTCCATCCGTCAGGAGCAAGCTGTTCCAGCAGGGGTCCCCCACGGGCAGCAGCTCCTGCCAGGTCACCTGCCTCTGCATGGTCCTCTCTCTACGGGCTGCAGTTCCGGCCTGGAATCTGCTCCGGAGAGCGTTCTCCATAGGCCACAATCTCCTTCAGGGCAGGTCCACCTTCTCCACCAGAGGCTCCCCCACAGGCTGCAGCGTGGAGATCTGCTCTGCTGTAGTACACCAGGGGCTACAGAGGGAACTTCAGCTCCGGCACCTGGAGCACCTCCTCCCCCTCCTTCACTGACCTTGGGGTCTGCAGGGCTGGTTCTCACTCCTCACTCTCCCAGCAGCTGTTGTGCAGCAATTTTCTTTTTTTTCTTCTTTCTTAAATCTGCTCTCACAGAGGCACAAACAACACCACTTGTTGGCTCAGCTCTGGGCAGCGGTGGGTCCCTTTGGAGCCAGCTGAAACAGGCCATTTTCTAACATGGGGCAGCTTCTGGATTCTTCTCACAGAAGCCACCTCTGCAGCTTTCCACTACCAAAAGCTTGCCACATAAACCCACTACAGACTGTCATGATTTTCGCTGAACTGTGCCTTGGAGGGAGCCGGTTGGGAATAAGGATGTGCTAGTGAGGACTGGGGCTAAAGGGGTGTTTCTTTGGGACAGTGTAACTCCTGCTGACTCAAAGTATTCCTTTGTGTTTGCCAAGTTTCGAACCATTTTTCATTGTGTTGTCAAATGAAAAACAGGTAGGAAAATGTGTAATGTTTGCTTAACCTATTACATTTGTGGTACTGTATGGGTAACCCAGCACAGGAAAGGGATGCTTTCATTATCAGCCTCTCTTAGGCTCAGGGAGCACCGACTTTATTTTTGCAAATACTTATTTCAAGGGTAATACAACTGAATGTAATGCAATGCCAGAATTGTTTTCAATTTATATACATAAATATGAATTTTAAGAGTGTTTTGGGGTTTGTAAAAATCAGGCATGCAAGTTGCCAAATTCCAAAATTAAAACATGTTCAGCTCTAATTCACACCTCTAGACAAGTAAGTGGCTTTTGAGTTACAGTAGTAGTTTCCTACCTTCCTTGGTTAGTCTGCAGAATGCTCAGTGTTCAGTTGGTAATAAACTTGTTGCTTTTTTCCTTTTTTTTTTTTTTTTCCTTTTTAATAAGTATATTACGAATGTACTCTGTTCTATGCTGCTCTGAAGACAGAATTGTTCTTTTTGTGTACTGTGATGCTCATGAAGTCTGACTACGTGTGTAGGAAGTCTGCATTATTCTCGTTTCAAAGACAGATAATGGAGTATAAAGAAAGATAAATGTGCTTGGAAGTTTTGGGTGTCTGAGTTGAGCTCCAGGGCTTCTCTTTTTTGAGTTTTTTGTTATAAGTCACTCCTTACTCAAAGCATGATTTTTTTCTTATTTGTCATCACTCACAGTACCTGTTGGTTCCTATGTGTCATCCACCCAGCTAAGTCTGCTTACAGACTTCTCATCTTAGTTTCAGCCCCCCTGCTGAGCACCAGGAAAGTCAGCCCATCCCTCCAGACTTCCTCCCTGTCTCCTTTCTCACTTGCAGTGCTTTTTTTGTTTACTTTGCCATTACAGACTGCTTCATGGGTACTTAGTATCCTGCTCCTAATCACCTTGTCAGATGAGCTGTAGTCTTCCCAACTGTATTTTTTATCTAATCTCCCTTTCAAACAGGCATGTACATATGCGCTGGTTTCGATTTTCTAATGTTTTCCCTCTCAGGCCTGAAGTATTCAGTCGTTCTCTCATTAGTGTCTGCTCTAGCCAGTGCTCTCCTGCTGTCTGCCATCACCCAGTTCCAGTTTTCACTGTCCATTTTCTCTTGGTTTACTCTGTCCAGTCTGTCTCTTTGTCCCCTTTACATTCAAGCAGAGAGCCTGGATCTAGCAACAAGAAAAGGGACTGAGAACAAAAGAGAAAAGAATACATTGCTGTCGCTAAACAAAATTTGCTATAGACTCTTCCATGATGGGTCAGAGCTGCAGCTGGAGAAGTTCCATGGCTCTGTGTAGAAGCAAGCATCATTGCCTATGCATCTTCTGGAAATGCAACTCTGAACTTAGCCTCTGTGTGGAAGGAAAACAAGCTAACAGTTTATAGCTTGGCTAGGTGTTCAGAGGAGTTTCAGAAACATGTAATTGACATAAAGATCATCTTTCAAAATCTCATGAGATTCACAGGTAATTAAAAATAGAAGTTATAGAAGAGTGTCAGGTAGCTTTAGTGTTGGAGAACTCTCAACCTGCCTTTCAACAAAGTAGTGGTCATGCGCAGTTTAAGCAGCAGTTTCTAGTGCTTGATCTATGTGTGGCTAGCAAGGCATTTGCTCTGGTTTTGTTCTACTTATTTACATTTATCAGGTCAGTGTTCCTAGTTAACATCTTCAGCAGGCATAAAAAATTCTAGGAAGATTACCAATTTGTAGTCTACAATTTAGTTCTCACTCATGACGTGGAAAGTGTATAGTAGAAAGTAGACATGTTTTTGCCATTATTCAAATTACCTCTTCAAACCGCCTCTTCACCTATTCAAACCACCAAAAGAAGAAAAGTATGCAACTTTAGGTGCTTATTAGGACCCAAGATGATGGCTTGAAGCTGTGACAGGGAACGTTCAGACTGGATATCAGGAAAAGGTTCATCACCGAGAGGGTGGTCAGGCACTGGAAGAGGCTCCTGAGAGAAGCGGTCATGACACTGAGCTGCTGGAGTTTGAGACATGGACAGTGCTCTGAGACACATGATCTGATGTTTTGTGGGTTATTTTTGTTGGTCTACTGGGGACCCAGGAGTTGGACTTGATGGTCCATGTGGGTCCCTTCCAACCCAGATATTCTACAATTAAACCTCAGTCCTCTATTACAAATTGGTACTTTTTTTTTTTTTACTGCTATGCAAATTTTCTGCTACATACACAGATACATATAGTTATATACACCCATATACATAGCATTATATATATATATGTGTGTGTTATGTATACCTATTTTCTGCTAGAAATATAATGCGTTAGGACGAATCAACTTGCCACTTTATACAGTGGATGAAGGGAGCTTTGAACACATGCATCACTTGTGCCATGGCAGTGTTTTTTCTTAAAGCATATTCAAAATGACAAAAACAAAAGTTACCAGCAGCTCATAACTCCCTGCTCTACCAATGGTTGGCTGGGGCATGTTATCAGGAAAGTTTTGTGCATCTTTGGGCAAAGGGCGTAACTGACAATGTACTCTCCCTCTCTTTTTGAGTATCTGCTGCATGTGGTGGAAATAACACAGTTCAGCATGGGGGCTCTGGAGGGGACTTACTGTTTTGCAGGGCTTGTGAGTCTTACACCTTGCATCTGTAATTCATTTTTAATGTCATAAAGGTGTGATTTAATCCCGAAGATATGTTACTTTCTCAAACATACTTCGTACCCCTTTATTAACTGAGAAGTGGATGTGTCTTCATTGCAAGGTAATTGTCAGTACTAGTACAGTTGCTTGTGCTAGGATAAGGGGATGGGAACACTTTCAATATACAGAGCTTGGTTTCTGTGCTTGGGTCACCCTGTGAACTTCTGAGTTTGGTCAGCCAGTGTGTTTTTTAGCAAGTGGTTTACTGTAATCCAATCATGTGTCTGTTGGGGAAAAAGGTAAGGGATGACTATTTGTATCATATGCCTTACACAAACATATGGATTGTTTTATTTAATTATTCAAGTGCAAAAGAATTTTTTTTTTGGAAGGGAGAGGAAATAAAAATCTCCTAACTTTAAAAATCAGTATGTCTTGCAGTGATGGCACAAGCACTTAAAATATGCTTCAATTTGTGCAGTTGTACTAGGGCTCAAGGAGAGAGGTTTAAGTTTGATTTGAATAAAAGAATGAGAATAATTTCATTTTTAAAACTTCAGTACAATGAAGTTCTCTATCCTTCCTCCTTGTTTCTTATTCCTAAAATGTCAGAGACTGTCATCTTAAGCAGTCTGTCCCCCCCCCCCCTCCCCCCCCTTTCTTTTTTGGCAGAGCCTTTTAATAGGTCTTGGAGTATTTCCTGCTCAGTTCTTGTCAGGCTCACTGGCAGACTTATAAGGTTCTGCATAGTGGTTGTCACATATGTCCTTGACACTCTGTGTGTCCAGCCAGGATCCTAGGAAATAAGGGGTAATAGGCAACAGCTGTACATTGTTTTTATTTCTCTAGTAGCAAAGGTCCATTTAATTTAACTCTGTAGGAATTCACTTGCACTGCCTTTCATACCTTATCTACCCCAAGATCCTTGCAATTTTTAGAAATTCTATCCATGGTAAATGTGTGTTTGATGAGCTTGCTATGGTGGTGTTAGTCGTGGGTATGACAGTATGGTTAGCATATTAATTTGTGGCATTTGGGTGTCATTGTTTTGGATGAAGGGATAGGTAGTATGGATTACTTAAGGTGGTCCCTTACTAGCTATTGGGTGTCTTCCTGATTTTTCTAACCTGCTGTAAGCAGTATCCTGTGGCTCCCGTTCACAGTAACCTTGCAGTAATAAAGGACATGCAAAGTACACAAAACAGCTTGGTCTAAGCAGAATACAAAGCAGTGCTTCTGCACTTGTTTTGGCACTTGTTTGCCCTGTGGTACATCTGTCTTCAAGTATGCTTACAGATGTATTTAAAAAAAAAAAAAAAAAAAAACATGCTAAGGTGACAAAATCAAGTACTTGAAAATTAAGAAATGCTATAATGTCGTCGTCTTGTACATTCCTGATTCAGTCTACTTGTGCATGTGCACTTTGAAAGGGGTTTAGTGTCCTTAAAGGGGTTTGGTGACATTACATCCAATCTCTTCTGTGGTGCATTGCATGGAGTGTGTGCTCATGAATAAGCAGGTAATCTCAAGTTGTTATACCTCTGTTCACAAGTACAGGTATTCTCAAGGTTAGCATTTAGCTGGTACTGACCTGTTATGCTACTACTGTTGTAAACTGGGGAATTATTCTCCCTGCATAGATAGCAATTCAGAGGAAGGTGTGTGGCGTGTCTACTGCCTTTCTGTTACCTGCACTAAGTGAAACAAGGGTTTATTATTCAGCCTAGGGTGGAAAAAAAAAGTAACAGCTCAACATAAAGCCACATTGTTAATTGTGTTGGCATGTTCGTTGGAATAGGTGCTAATGTGCCCTTTGTAATAGCCAGCCATTCTCCAGAGCATGTCACCTGCAAGCAGACACTGATAAATGAATTTGCACCAACACTTGGAATTAAAAATAAGGTCAGCCTTATGACAATGGAAACAAGATTACTAAAGAGCTACACGCTTAGAGAGGCAACCTATTTGCAGCAGAAATATAATGGGGAAGGATGTGGCAGAAAATTAATCACAATATTAATCATGCTGAATTAGATAGGGATTTTCCATGTCTTTCTCTTTCAGAACCCCATTGGTCCATCTTGCGTAGGAGGTTTATTGATGGTTTATCAGAAATGTAGCTTAGTTTTTATTGATACTATAGGTCTATCCAAACACCAAATTACTTTTAAGAAAGGATCTTTTTTAAGATCATTAACCGTTACAGTTTTAACGTATCACTTTAATGATTAATTATATAACTGAAAATGTTGCAAGCGTTATGAAAAATCTTAAAAGCCCATTTCTACCCACTGTATTCCTTTTTAGCAATGTAGTGAAACCATGCCAGTTCCAAGGGACAGTTTTTGTCATAAACTTCAAGCTAAATCTTTCTGGTGACAGCAAAAGATTGCAAAATTATGAGTATAATGAAGTGTTAACCCTATGCAGTAGGAAGAGGTAAAGGTTCCTCAGCTAATCTTCAGGTTTTCCTTCTGCAGATTAATTTTAAATGATTATGGGGGAATATAATCCAAACTGAGGAGGAGTTTTGCATGCACGCTTTCTTTCGCATACATGCTTCCTTTCTTTTGCATGCACTTTTGTTTCAGTTGAGCTGCTGTTTGTACATACTAGTTTGTAAAACTGTTTTGAAGGGCATTGACACATACTTCAGTATGGGTCTATTACAATTGTTGTCTAATCCATCTACATCTGCACTGGAAACAATATAGGGTAGAGTATAAAATAACAATTCCTCCTAAAATGATCTGAATTATTGCAATGAATCACAAACTCAATGAGAGTCAATAGTGTTGTTGTGCAGCAAGTTGTGTTTTTGTCTAATATATATGAAGAAATACCTCCTTTGTTCAGCACTAGTAGGTTATTTGTTGAAGGATATTTTCAGCTCAGTCCACGTCTTCTGTAAAGAAAACTGAATGAAGTCCAGAGAATATGTGAACAATTAGAAATATTTGAAAAATATTTGGAGCATTTTTTTTATCCTAAACGAGGTCACAGACAGACATGATGACATATTCAAGTATGTCCAAGGCTGGTACATGTTTTCAGTGCTCACTGGGTTGACTGAAAAGGTAGCAGAGTTAGACGTTATGAAAAAATTTCTAACAATTGCCACTAGTTGTATTAAGCTCTTACTTCTTAGGGAGTCAGTGTGGCCCTAATCACTGGCAATTTTATGTTTGCTTTACACAAACAGAAATGATGTAGGTATGTATAGTTCATCTTGGCAGGAGAAGTAGGTGAAGCTTCACCTACTTCTTGAGTAACTCTTCCAGTTACTCTTCACCTACCTTGAGTAACTCTTCCAGTCCAGCCGTTGGTGACTCTGCAGCAATGTCCCTAGCAGAATAAAACCCAGTCCTCTACACTGACCTCAGTCATCTTACTCTTGTTGGGCCTCTGAATACAGTAAGATTTCACATGATATTCTACGTTGTGAGTCAAGTTGTGGTCTTGCACTCGTGGCTCTGTTCAAACGCAGATGCTATTCAAATACTGTCCAGGCCCTCTCTTATCTGATTCTAGCTTGGGAAGAGTTCAGATTCTCAGGTCACATTCATCATTTCTGAGCAATCATGACTCAGCCAATAGCAAGGTGTCCTGCTGAGTGCTGAGTTCTTTTTTTTATTATTATTATTATTATCATTATTATTATTTTTTTTATTTTTCACACTGGAGAGACAAGCTTGTACAAGCCTTTCTGCATTTTTCTTTCCTAACCACGCAGAGATGACGGCAGTGTTGCGACCAGCTGACCCGTCAGCCCAGAGGTAAAATCGTAAAGCATCTTCTTATGGCACTGAGGACTAAACCCATAAAGTTTGGTGGACAGTGGGTAGAGCTGTGCTTTATGAGTCTGAGATAAAACATAAGAAGAGGGTGACATTGATCCACAGACCTGTTCACCTTAAAAAACAGCATTAAGATCTCAGAGATTTGGCAGCTGACTGAATCGCAGCCAGACATTGGAAAGTGAGGAGACAGCCGAAAATGTGGGAGGGGATCCGCAGGAAATCAGTGCTGCCAGAAATTTCAGTCTTTCTCTGGCAATAAAGCTTTATAAGAAACTAATCCTATGTATGAAACAGATGCCATCGTAGTTGTATGTGACTTATCCCTCAAGGGATAAGTGGGAAATTGTTTGATTTATTGTTGGTGCTTTTGCTTATTTTACATATAGAACATAGATGTCTGAAAAACCAAGTGCTTATTAGGGTGCTAAAGGCATACATTGTGTTCTCCCCTCACTTCCTGGGCAGTCAGGTTAAAAGTTTAAATAAATAATTCTTCATTTAAGTGATGTGGTTAAAAACAATCTCTAAGGGTTGATCCTTCTGCATGTGTTGACCTAATCCAGGTTGGGAGAATGCCATATAAGCAAACGAATATGAGATGCTCTTCTGGTTTTATCATGACTTTTTGAACTGATTCCTTTTCTGCCTTGTGGGCATATGTCTCAGAATTACTAATCTGTAGCAAGTATAACCCACTGGAGAAATAACCTACAGATATGCTAATGTAGTTACTAGCCTGACCATTACTTTCACTCCTGCGTTTGGTTGTTTGCATTCTCTCTCCTTGTGCTGCCAGCCTGCAGAATGACATTGCCTGCCTGATGCATCTGCATTCACTGGCCCCTAAAGTTTCACAGTTCAGTAGAAACATGCATATTTTTCTAGTGTTTTTCTTCTGCTAGCACACAGTTACTACTCCTCATGCTACAATCCCCCGAACACTACCAGAAGAGGATTTTTTTCTAGCTCACTTTTAGCAAAGGCAAGCCAATAGAAAGAGAATTCACAAGCCAAGGTAAAAAACAATGTCTTCTGAGTGGTGACCTGGAAATGCCTTTTTTTTTTTTTTTTTCCCCTCAAGATCCCTTCACCTGTTGAGAGCTTTCCAGAGTTCCACCATACTGTTCAATGCTTAAGCAGATCCATGACAAACTTACAGAGGAGGAAAGTAGAAGTGGACACACACGCATGTGTGGAGGAAGAGTCATATCAGGAAGAACGCTCAGACAGAGAAAGAGAAAAACATAAAGACTAAGACTTCAGAAGCTGGCTACCTTTATTTGTCTAAAGGTAAATCAGCCGTCAAAAGAGGGAGTGGCACGTCCAGCTTCATAGTCCCACCACGTCCCCTGTGCCAAAGATGGCATTTTTTTGAATCAAGAGATAGATAGGAAAACACTCTCTAATCCAAGAGCTAGGAAAATGGTAACTAATGCAGAAGAGGTGTAGTGGTAATGAACAGCAGTCCTGCTTCCCAGGGGATCAGAACTGGTACGAAGGAGGCAGAACAGCACAAGTAAGGGACAGTGAGACTCCATGGCCAAAATGCCAACTGCTCTTTGTGAAAGAGGGTAGCAATATTCTGCAGAAAATGGAGGAGATAAAAAGATTCTGACAGCAGGTGGGAGGGTCTCCAAATTGTCTATGCAACCATTCTTGCAGGTCCTTGAAATAAACTGTCATGACATGCACAACAAGTTAAAGCTGTAGGTATACTGCAGCAAAGTCATTGTCAGTCAAAGGCAGGTTGTGCTTTCACGCACGCTGAACTGCAGAAGTGAAATGGCGTCAGAATCTGAGCTGTGATTTGGCCTGTGTATCTTGCCTGCTTCAGTTTCAGGTGTTGGTTTCAATTACCTCAGCTTTATGGATATTATGTAAACACTTTGGTGTAGATAACGCCTGGGACAGCATTTGGGGGGATGGACTCTGGCTGGAAATTGTTAATGGCTCCCTAGGAACTTAGGACTTCCCCCAAGCAATAATGCCATTCTCAGTTGTGAGAGGAACCCAGGATTCAATATCCAAGAAATTATCGGCAACTGTCAGATATTGCCTGTGCCATTAAATGTTTGCTAATACTGTCTAATCAGAGTGTCTTTTTAGATTCCAATTAATGTTTACAAAAAACAAAGTGGAAATGAATTCTGAGAGCTTCACAGGAAGTTTCATTGGCAAGCTTTTAGTTCAGAACAGATGGACATTTGACATTCACTCAGAACAGTGCTGACTGATGTCAAAATTATATGATTTTTTCCAGCATTGGAACTGTTTTCCAGGCTTAAAAACAAAACTTCCAGATCTGAAAACCCTCTAATACTAAATGTCTGTAAATTTATGATTACCTAATCAAATCTCTATTTTTAGGACCTGTCTGAGTCTTCCTTGAAAATCAGTATTTATAATGACCAATAAAAGTAGTAAATGCTTTGAGATGAATAAATGATTTGTTGAATCATAATATTATTTTCCTAAATGGGAAAGGGAACTGAATCTAACATTTGTGCAGCATCTATCATTTTTTGTTCTGTATTTTCTGAAGTTTGTTACACTGCTAGTCCGAATTGCACTGAAACTTGCATGTGTGAAATATAGTATATTAACCACATTTCCTGACTAATTGTAGATGCCTTCCTTGTAACAAAATAACACATTTATTAACCTCTGACTATGAATTCCACTTAGAGCATTTGACTTGGCCATTTAGCTGATCTGTCAGTATCTGTGATATTTTCTGGTGTCTCATCATGTTTTACTAATATGTTCTTAATTTACGAGTGATCTAAACTAGAAATGAAAAAGAATGACCTGGAAATTAAAACTTTTGTAGTAGTTATGACAGTGAAATATGACAATAGCCATCAGGTAGGATTAAGGGTGAAAAGTATAAATACCTTTTAAGGTTATAGCTTTCTCTTTTCTCAGCATGTGCGTGGACTTGCACTGTCCCACTCTTCCCTGGTTCTGCTGGCCCATACGTCCCTACAGCCTCACAGGGGCCCTGGGAAATGAATCCAATCAGAGGCAGAATTTCACCAAGATCAGTCCTCCAGTCTGTTGTTTGCGTGCCTGTGTTGGCATAAAAGAGGGAGTGTTTCAGAGACATGCACAAATGTCCAAGGGCACTGAGAGGTCAGGCAGTTCATGTGGCTGCAGTCCTGGCTTACAACAATTTAAGCAGCATGTGAAATTAGCATTCAAGAGGCCACATTGCAAGTAAAAAGAAATTATTACTGTTTTGGGATTGCCTTGTTTGGCAGAGACTAGTATTTTTTTCTGTTGCAGTTTTATGCTGATAAATTAAATAGAAGGAAGTTAAGCAATAGACATACATGCCTCTTAACTTCAAATCCTGTTCAATCTAGTTTTTAACTTCTACATCTGGGAGTAATAGACAATGTGTACAGTCACATTTACAATTTAGGCTCTGACAAATTCCAACAATATTTATGGTACATCTTTGAAAATGTTGAGTAACTTCAGGATGAAGTTACTCAATAAAAGCTGACAGAGCAGGCATTAACTCTTGAATCTGAAATAAAGACAACACTGTGGGCGGTCAGTTGCCGTTTGCAACCTCTGTCAGTGCAGAACTAGGGTCTGGGGCCATCTACTCAAATACTGAGAGTCAGCTTCAAACCTATTGTGCAGAGGACAACCAGCAGGCAGGAAATCTGTAGAGCTCTTTGGCAAAGGATGCTGGGGATACAAGAAATTTCCATAAGTTCCTTGGAAGATGTGGATGGCATCCAGGCCAGTGGGCCTTCCTTTGAATAGTGTGGTCATTTGCCTTAGTTCTGAGGCACTCTGATATGGAAGGGATGTGTCTGTCTGTCTGGTTTTGAGCATATTTGGTCTTTTCATAGTTTCAGTGACACATCCCTCTAGCTTCAACATATGCTGTTCCACCATAGTTCAAGTGGTTTGCAAATTGCTTTTTGTGAATTCCTGTGATCATTGTCATTGAGGTGAAAGGGGACTGCTTTTGTACTGCTTAGGATATTTGTTAAAAAAACACAGAGACAGGGAACATTTTTGTAAGTATTTTATCAGCATGGTTGTGGTCTGTTTAGAAGCAAAGAACAGCATCCAAAATGAAGTGAGTTTAATGGAAAAAGTATGCTGTTTGGCCAGGACTCCAGAAAACTTTTTGCAAACTGCCCTTGCTAAGAAAGGACGTGAGGAGGAGATCTACAGAGCGATGCTGAGTCACATGCTGCCCACACAGCCATCCAGCTGTTCTCACGTTGTTTGTTCAGCAGAGCAGGAACCTGTCTCATCTCCTCCAGCTTTTCAGCCCACCTTCCGCTGTCTGCACAACTTGGTGAAAGCCACAAACTCCTTATCAGATCCAATGCAGTCATTTGGCCTGAACTTTAGGACCACCATGCTACCCACCCCCCAGAAAAAGCTAGCATTTAAAACAGCTATAATTATTATGCAGGTTTAGTGATATTTGTTATTCTATTTAGCTGAAACTTGTCAAACATCTAACCTACAGCTATGTAGTAGTCTCATGCAAACATTCTCATAGCATCTATAACCTTAGTCAACGTGTGCTTAGAAATGTGGGGAACAGAGTGGCTAGGGTTTGCAAGTGATTGGCTGCATGTGCACAGCGACCATTTTCACCCTCAGTGTTTTGTGAAGGGCCATGAAAGGAGGAAGAAAATTCTTCAGCCTTGCTGCAGCTTCTGAATGCTACTTTGTTTCTGTGTCTGCCCAGGCTTCCTTTGGGGGTGGCAGGAGACAGTGATTGCACACAATACTGTACCTAGCAGTCCTGCTCTGATCTCCTGAGCACAGCAGGGCAATACAGGAGCCCACTGCAAATGCGGAGCCATCGCTGCAAGGCACAGAGTCAAGACACCTTTCCTTTTTCCCTACTGCTGAAAACTGCTCTGCATCTTGGGGGATGCACAAAGTGGAAGCAAGATTTGGATTCTCTGATAAAGCTCACTGTTCTGGCTCTTTCTGAGTGAGAAGCTACTTTTCCCTTCCTCCAGCTCCCAGCTGAGTACTGTTTTGGCTGGATGAGATTGGAGGTCTCCTCACCTGCCAGACTTCCCCACTGCAGGGGAAGTTCCCTCCGGCTCTGCAATGAACTCACACCCACCAGCTTCCTTGGCTAAATCCAGTCTCCAGCCCACTGGACCTGGATGCAGTAAATACTTCTCTGGGTGTAGGGGTTGGATGCTACCTTCTCCCACTCTGCTGTGTCCATCTGCAGTAATGTCAGAGGAGCCTGAGCTCCCTGCCCCAGAGGATGTTGTCCCACTTTGCACTGTGTGGCTGCTGTGGGACTGTGAGCCACCTGCCCCTCTGGCTGTTCTTTGGCTAAGGGGTTTCAGTCAGATGCCTTCACTCACCTTGTGTTAAAACATGTCCTATGTAGTAACTGCCTGTGCATTACTCAGCTAGGGAAATATCAGGGTGGTCACTCACTACGTGATCCGGGTGCGGAGGTGTGTTTCAGCCTGGGTCACCCTGTTGACCCTGATCCATGAAATCACTGCACAACCCAAAACTATGTGAGCAAAAACTTTAATATGCAGAAGTGACATGTAATACCCTGCCTGATGTGCAGAATGTGAATTTGTCAATCCCTCATCCCTTTCACATTTTACAATACGGTTAATAGTTTTACCCGTAAAGAATGTGATCTTACATCAATATAGTCCTCTGGCAGTTGATGAATGTTTGTTTGTTTGTTTTTGTTTTTGTTTGTTTGTTTTTCAAAATGGTATAAAATGCTGAAGTGCAAGAGTGCTTTTATTTTAATTGCATGGAAATTCTGCATGGCTGTTGAAAGTACTCAGTGTATTAACTATCATTGATGGGTTTGATGGAAAATTAATTAGGAGCGCAGGGGTAAGAATTAAGAAAGTCTAAATGTTTCACAAATATTTGATTGGTGAAAGCTATATTCATAGAATTTCAAAGGTTAATTCCCCATATCCGATTCAACATATCAGTTGGTGATGACAGCTTCAATGCTATCCTTCTTGCTGTGAATTGGTTCATTTTCTGCAAAATGAACCACAAGGCTTTTCTACCTAATTTTTGTCTACTGCAATACCAGGGATTCAAACCAAGGAAAATTTTGGAGTTTATTCTCCCCACTGTGTTTAGGTTTGTTAATAGTTTGGCAGAAAAGCTGGTTGAGCTGGTTTTTCTAGGATGGAGTCATTCCTGTATTATGTTTCCTGAGCTGGTGAAAGATTTCTTTTTTTATAACATGCATATCACAGCCTACCCACAAAAATAATTGAAACAGGATTAATTTACCTCTACTTAAAGAGATAAATTACATTTAAAGTATTTAATTAAATACTTGGTACAGGTCGTAGGAGTCTACAATGAAGTATTGTATGAAGTTTTGAAGGATTTATGGAAGGTAATTAGGTGGCGGTTCATGATGAAGACCTCTACCAAAGAGCTAAAAATCATGATATCTGGCTTCAGACCTCTTACATGGAGTGGAGCAGGCAGGAGGCAGCCCCAGCCAGCTCAGACATGAATACTTGTAACCTCTGGGTGAACCCCTGGAGCGGCCTCTCCAAAAACAGTTTCCTTTTGGCCTTACTGGGAGTTGTTTGTATCCTCTTGTGGAATAGGAGAGGTCGAGGTGATCTGTACAAGTGGAGCCTGGGGACAATGTGTCCCTCTGTCTCTGCTCTGACATCCCAGCTCCAGAGTGAACACAAAAACAGCAAAATGGGAAAAAAACATCTCTGCTTTGGGGTGGGATTCGTGCAGGTACCTGGCTGGTGCCAGCAATGCCAAGGAGCTCTGGTCAGGGCAAGGGTACAGCCTGCCCCGTGTGAGAGATGCCAGATATCTAACACAGAAAACCCTGGTTCAGCTTTGCATTACTGGCTGTGGCAAAACTAAGCTCTTCATCACTCTCAGTCTACTTCCAAAAAGAAAACTTATGCAGAACGAGTAGGAAGAGGAGCATTTTTTTTTCTCTTTTACACAGGACTTTAAGAATTGTAAAGACCTGGGATCAATGTGTAAAGGGTTTTCAGGCCTTATACCTCCTTATCCTAACACAGTGCTCCTATTTCCAAGGTAAGAGATACTGAAACCCCTGGACATTTTCATTTTCTCCTGGGGAAACTGTTCCTCTTTACTTAATATACTTAAGTGTTCATTGGCACACTGGCATCCCTCATCCTACTTATTAACAGTGACAAGGCAGGATATGACTGAACACTACAAGATCTTAAAAAATGTGAAATAAAAATGCTGAGGGAAGATCTGTGCATCGCTTTTAACCTCCTGAGTGCCTTCAACACTGAAGTGAACAGTTATCACATAGCAAAACTCTGCAAGATTTCTGGGCTCATGCTCAAGAGGTACTCAGGAGCAACACATGCCCCTATTCTGTCACTAACTTTGTAACAGAATGGCTCTTACCACAACCCGCCAGCAGGAGCAGCCTGTCTTAGAGTACTTGATTATGGAGCTGTAAAATAATGCACTTTTTTTTTTCCTTCATTTGTGCTTGATAGTTTATGGCTTTTTAATGAGTATGTATTCTTTTTTTTTTTTTTTAATTTATTTATTTTTTAAATATCTCCCTTTAGCTCCCAAAATACTACCACATACCAGGCAATTGGAAAAAACAAAACAAAACAAAACCACATCTGCTGAAAACTAAACAGTGGTAACAGTGTGCCTGTATTCAAGAGTTAAAGGAATGTGCTGAGTGTCCCTGCCCAGTCTCATACTGCTTTACAAGTAGCAAGCATCACCTTTTCATTTATTGTTTGTAGCTGGGGTCACTAGAATAGACAGATGCATTTTTAAAGTATTTTCATTTCCTCTGGGAAAATAAGGACTTTTACAATTTTAAAACAAAAACTGGATTTTCATGTAACTAAGTCCAGCATTAAAAAGTAAAAAAGCTGTAATTATTATAATCCTCATAATAAATCCTCTTGGATGGCAATTATCAGCTCTTCAGGGCAAGGATTGCCTTGTGGCTTACTCAGTAGGTGCACTGTTTTTGCTTGACTTTTCTGGGTGCTATCAAAACACACATTCAGCTCACCATAAGGAAGAAAAGAAAACAGTCTGAAGTGAAGAAATGAGGAGGTAGCCTGGAGCGATGCCAGCACTGTGCCAGTGCCAACCCTGAGTTGTTGACACAGAGCTCACAGTGCACAGAAGGCAACCAGGAAATGTGCTGCTGGGTACACCTTTCTGTTCTGTTCCCCACCCGCCTGTAAGTATTCCTGTGACGGTAAAATGGATCGGGTGATACTGTGAAGTGTCTTCCCTGCTGCAGGATGCAGGATTCCTTCCCCACTTGACAGTACTAAAGGCCTTGGGGTCTCTTACTTTGGGTACAGTAAACCTGTACCCAAATACACCATCAGTGCCTTCTGTTGATTTTCAGCAGTCAAATACATCTAAACTATCAAAGATAGGATGTTCTCTTATTCATATTTGTACATTCTCAGTTTTAACTCAGCTAATGTCATTCCTCAGAATGATTTCTTATCTCAATATTTCTGTCATAATGGAAGTAAGGTTCCAGTTGATGCTAGTGGATAGTTGCCATCATCTGCAGCTCATCAGTCTGAAGCTCTCAATCATAACCATGTTAGAAATAGGTATTAAGGACCTGGCTAATGGGATTTTAGCCATTAACTTCTAAGGGATGAAAATATCACATCTGATTCTTTCTTGGGGTTGGACTTCAATAGAATTGAGGCATATGGATTAGGTGACACATATTGTAGTTATTAATTGGTTTCAAAAGGCTTGAAAATCCATATTTTTGTGCTTAAATTGGAAGACAATTATCTCAAAGTGCTTTACAAAATAAAAATACTAACTTTCAGATCATCCAGGAAAAATGCACATTACTAAATCCTGATATGTGACATAAAGAAAACTGTGATGAATTAGTTTGGGGAACTCTCACTTCATCATGTGCTTTACCAGTGACCAGTTATGACTGGAATTAAAGAAAAAAAATAATAATAAAGGACTGTCTTCTGAATTTGGCTGGGGACCATAATCCTGTAAATAGTACTTATTTCATTGAAAGGACCAAAAAAGGAAAGGTATGAACAGTGACTTCAATTTATGCACCCAGCCCCCTGAACAGTCTGTTGCCCTCACAGTTCGAACAAAAGGACAGATTTCTGTCTTCTAGTGTATCTATTTTAATGCAATTGCCTTAATGCTTGTGGCATATTAAATTCAGACCTAGAGATAGCAATATTTTAGTTTTTCTGTTCAGATACAGGATAAGTTTTCCCAGCAGTGCTTTCTGAGCCTGTGGTGTGTTCAGTTTGCGTAGTGTAGAGGCCGCTGGCAGTGGATGGAGTGTTAAAGAAGCTCCAGTACAATTAAAGGGGAAAAACTTCTTACTCCCAACAGTTCTGTTCACTGTTGCTACAACAAGCAGAATGGCAAGACAGAGAACTTAAATAACTAGTTTTTACTGGTAGACAGTTCTCAAGAGATGAGCATAAATACTTCCTCTGTTTGATCAGTGATGACACATGACGAGGTCATTACAAAGCAGTGTGCATGAGCCTTCTTCTAAGGCAGATGAATTCAGAGAATCTGTGGAGCTGACCATTAATTTGGGTTTGGATTCCTCTACAGTCAGATTTTTCACACTTGTGCTTGTACTTGAGAAACTTCATTAGTCTACAGGGCTGCTTATCAAAAGGGTTGCCTATACTGAACCAGATCCTCCCCCACTGAGCTTCAAAGTCCCAGTTAGCTTTGTCTCCAGAGTGGAATGCAGGGGAACGAAAGCAGATTATCAGTCAGCTACGTCATGCAGTTGGGGGGGGAAAAAAAAAAAAAGACAAACATCGTACTAGATGTAGCAGGAAGAGTACAGGCTGGATAATGAGCCAAGTTAATGTATTCAACATCTGCAAAGCATCATCTGGAGTACATTGTGGGCACTGTATTTCAGGAAAGATACAGAACAAAACAGAAAGGCTAGGGAAGGAGGACAAGAGATCTAGGAAACAATCTGTTAAGGAGAATTTGAAAGGTTTATAATTGTTTAACCTGGAAATTAGAAGACTGGTAGAAAACATTAAATATATAAAATCTGATTGAAGAAGAAGGGAGAGGAGAGGAGAAATATAGAGACTGGCAACAGATGTTGAGGCAGGCTATGAAGTCTCCATCACTGAAGGTTTCTGGAAACAGGTTAGACAGGCATCAGTGAAGAGTGACACAGAGACAGCTGATTCTATCTTGGGGGAAGCTGATATACAAATGCTTTCCTGAAGAGCCTTCTTTCTATCGGATTTTTAGTGATGATCACGTGAGCGTTGCCACTCCTCCTATAGTTACTAGTAGGAGCATATTGTCGTGAGATGCCTGGATACTCTTTGTGACCTCCATTAGGATTTTCTATGCTTGTTGCCACACAGACCACAGGAATGGGATAGCTGAACCTATTCCTTGGCTATAGGAGGAGAGGGTAACCCCTGACCCTGCTCAAAGCATATATGCTAGCTGTGGATCTATTTATCATCTTGACATTTCCAAACCATCTGGGCTTCAGAACCAGGGATCAATGTAGATAGAGCTGGAATGACTAACCATTTATTAGATACAAAGGTTTTCATGGCCAATAACTTTGTTTTGTTAATATACTTGTGAATGATGGCATTTCTGACTCATTATGACAGCTGCTGTTACACAATCATCTGACTAAGCCACTTATGTTGTGGGTGTTATGGGTAACAGCACTGTTAGAACTCATGTACTTATGGATATTTGGCTAGATGATAAAATAAAGACAGAATTGCGAAGAGGACTTGTTCCTACTGCATTGGGAGACAGGAGAACTTCCTAGGGAATGGCATTGCTGTGTGCCTCCTGAGTGCCTGGTGAAAGGGAAGAGAGGGGAGAGGAGTCACCGTAACCAAAGTACAGTGACAAGACTGAGAGGGGCTCCTTTTCTGGGCAGGAACACTAAAGGCTGTACTCCTCAGTTTAGGCATCTCAGTTCTTTCCTCAGTGGGAATGGGCTAAATTACAAAACCTCTCCCATGTGCGGAGGCATGCATGCTTTTCTTCCATTCAGCTCCCCATTCAGCGAGGGGACTTCAAGGTGTATACAGAGGGAGAGGCCTCCTAGGATTGTCCATTGGGTCATGTCCATTCAAGTGGGAAGACAGCCTGTTTCTGGTACTGACTGAGAAATTACAAGAGCTGCACAGAGTTAAAAGCACAGTAGAACTTCAGAGGGTAAAATGGTCTGCAATCCAGTACAAGATTCAATGAAAAGAAGGGAAAATCATTTGAATACAACAGTGAAAGCTATTACAGTGTGAGTCTCATGGCTATTAAAAATTGCCATATCCTCTAGCTAGATTGGAAGATAAATTTATTTCATTAAATGGTTGAGAAATTTTCTCTACTACTACCTTTTTACAGGCCTGCTCATTTGTGGAGTCATAGTACTTGATGAGAAATACAGTAAGAATAATGTGAAAGAAAGGCATCTGCAAAACAGTGTTTTGAAGGTTATGTAGTCGTGCTTTCTACCAGGCAGTGAATTTTACAAAATTACTGTTGCAGAATGAGTATTTCTGACACACTTGGCAAAGCTGGTCTGGGATGTGCCAAGCTTCACTGAAACTGCAGGGTGTGACAACTTTCCTTCAATTAAAAAACAGTTACAATTCTTTAGAGAATTGGCTGCTACACCCTACACACATGCCCATGAAACCAAAACCAAGATAAGCACAAAAGTTGTAGGTGCTGAATCTAACAGAAGCCTCAGCAACAAAGACCAGAAATTTTCTCTGGACTGAGCACTGACTAGGCAGTGACAGGGGCTATGAAAAGAGAAACATAGACCTGCTGTTCTCTGGCTAACACCTTCAACCTATTGTGTAACTAGTATTTTTATTGCAACAACAAGAATTGCTACAGTAAACAAATGACAACTGTCATTTATACCTTTCCAGATGAACCACTCACAACACTCAGTAGAGTCTTAGAATAAGCAGCAAATGTACAACATGCTGAAAGAGTTGGTTATAAGATGGCGACAACAACGTATATTGGTCATAGTGCAAACCATGCTATCCTTGCTGTGTTCCAGCCAAAACATGTCAGTGTTAAAGTAGGTTCTTGTCTAGTACAACAAGTAAAAGTAAAAAAAATTCTATGCAAACTCATTTTTGTCACAAAACGTTTGCTTGATGAGTTTAAGCAGCGAACAGGCCCCTCATGCACAATATTGTTGCTTGATTATTAAGGTTAGCTCAAGATGTTTCCCCATGTGATGTCTGTTTCCGATGATCTATAGTAGATCACCCTTAAAAACTTCTTCCTTTTGTTGCATGCAGTCTCATTGCTGCAGAATGTAACTTGTGGTTTGCTGAAGAAGCCCTGGGTTTAGTCTGTGGGCTTGGTTATCTTTATTAGTGTCGTAAAAAGTAATCAGTTCTGGTTATGACTTATGAAACATATGGGTTTTGTATTCAAGAAAGAAACACAGGAAATGCCTGCCTGACCATGCTGCTGCCATGGTTACAGCAATGAATTTAAGGCCAGCAGAGGAGCTGTGCTTGTTCATCATCCAAGGGTAATGCCTCCTCTAGTGCCATGGTCCTACATTTCTCATCTATTCCTTCCTTTCCTTCCTCCTCCTCCTCCATCAGAAGGCCTGGTGCAGGTTGTTCCTGTTATGAGAGTTGTAAATGTGGGCCGTTTATACATTCCTCACCATGGAAGATGAAATGCTGAAGTAAATCTGGAGGCAGTACCTCTCCTTGATGTTGCTTGTTCCTCAGCCTGAATGTAATCAATGCTGGATGCTAGTCCAGAAGGTGAAGGTGAAAAAAGAAAAACAAACAAACCAAAAAACAAAACAAAAAACCTTGTTTCATCAAGAGACAAATAGTAAGTCCTGTGACCAAGCAAAGGTAAAATATTTGGGTAAAAATAGCAATAGCTCTTGGCTGATTTGAAGTTTTAAAATATTTGCTCTGTGTTAACAAAACATGCCAGTAGATGAACAGATCAAGCTTTACTACTGATAGTATTTTAGAAAACGCAAATCTGTAAGACTACCCAGAAGGGCTTAAAATACACTAAATATTGTTTTTGTTTGTTTGTTTGTTTTCCACCAAAATGTATCAGTTTGGCTAAGGAAAGATAATATGTCTTCAGGCAAGCCTGTCTCTTAAATTTGAATTAATTTTCCACAACAAAACTCTTTATCTCTGGTACAGAGATATAAAATATCTAGATATATTTGAATTTAACCATTTAAAGAGAAATGTCTGTATAATTCATGGCAAAATTACAAATACATGTTGAATACTAAGTAAAACATACTAAGTCCCTCCTTTCAAAAGATTTTTCTAAAGATAATATGCAAAGAGAAAAAAGAAAAAATGATAAAGGAAAGTAGGAGACCTAAGATGAATTTCAGAGCTTCTGTAAATATAAATAAGCATTTTTACTGGAAGGGGTACTGTTTTCTTGGTCGCCCCTAGCTTGTGTTTGAATGACAGAAAGCAAAAATCTTTGGCATAATATGCATTTCCACAGGTATTTAGTTCTATAGAAAAAGTAGCATCAGCTAACTGGATTTATTATATTCTTTCTACGTAGAATTGCATGTACCTCTTAAAGTCAGCAAAGCTGGAGACACAAAAAGGAAAACTTTGTTGTTGTTGTTGTTGTTTAAGAAAAAAAAAAAAGAAATTACACAATTTGCAGAGATATCATAGTTGATTCCTGATGTGGCCTATAACAAAATCTCACAATAAATTATTTAGAAATACTGGTAAAATACTATTCTGAAGGAGTGAGATTTATTACCCACTGATAAAACAGTATAAAAGCCTGAGTAATTGCATTTTCTTTCTCCCCCTCTTTGTTATTCTCTCTCCGGAACTGGGTTTGTAGTACAATGTGGTTTATGCAGCTTAAGGTTTTATCCACATACATGATGTGTAATTACTCCATTCAAGCTAGCTGGCAGGATATTTGAACTCAACAAATTTCTTGCATTTTATGGTTTCTGGAAAAACTTGTCAGATATGAGTTGTATCACTTTGCAAACCCACAAGATTGCTGGAACAAAATAAAGAAAACATAATTTTTTATTCAAATTTGCAACAATAAAGATGAAAGGTTGGAACAAGCAGTAAAAAATGATAGCTGCAAAAGAGAAAATAGAAAAGGAATATTGGAGGAAAGAAATTTAAATCAGTGAGATAAGCTGTACTAAGAAAAGACTAACTCTGGCTGATAGTAAAACCCATGTGATAGAGCAAATCCCCAGGGCACCTTGCTTGCAAATGATGAGAAGGACTGTATGGTGTGTGTCTTGGATGAGAAATGGTCAGTTCTTAGGGAAATATCAGTAAACAGGACATTACAGCGGGAAGTGATCATGACAAAACACATCCTCCAGATCTGGATGCTTGTTTCCGAATAAGTGTTGGGCTGTCTGAAAGGAAGCAAGACTCCCGTGGCATGTGCTCAGCAGCATCAGCTCACTGGTTGATACACCAACATGTCCCCATCCTGCAGGTGTGCAGCACCAAAGGGAGGCTCCACACCTGCTGAAGTATAAACTGAATGAATGGACTTAATTTTCTTCTGAAACAGAGTTTTGAAAGGTTTGGTCTTAGGATCCCAATCTGCTTCTCGTATTGCTGCTGATGATTTGCTCTAGAACACTATAAGGAGATAATAGAGCTAATAATTATAGAAAGTCTGTTTCTGATAGTCTGTTCAGTTATTTCCCTTTTCCGTTTTCAGGCTCTTGAGGGAAGAAGCAGTGACTGACTGCCTTCACCAGCTGAATCAAAGGGAGAAATATGGCAAGCCACCATGAGAAGGCTGCAAGCCATGCAGGACAATGACGGGGGAGTGCTCTGTGCCCAGTCTCTGTGGGCACATGCTGACCCATCCAGGAGGATGAAAAAATATAAAAAAGTTCCCAAGAATTTCTGCCTCCAGTACATAATGGTACAGCACAAAACAAAACAAACAAACAAAAAACAAAAATCAGACACCAAATTCCCAATACAAAACCCCAGAATGATCAAAGAATGACAATGATGGTGAATTCTCTAGACTTACAATGGGATAGACATGAATGTGTTTCAATGTAAAGTGCTTCATTTTGGTGATTAAACACCAAGCCAGATTTTCATTGTTGGCATTATGTTTGTGTGTTGACTTTGTCTTCTCTGACCTGGATAGAAGTACACTGCTGTGTGCAGTGTGTTGGACAGTAGCCTCACAGCTGAAATTGCAGGCTTTGCTTTTGAGGAGAGAGGCTTGATTGTGGTGCTTCAGTGTGACAGGGACTGCTATTAGAAGCACAAATGTAAGGAAAATAATTCCTCAAAATTTTCCTGAACCTTTATACGAGATCTGTTTTTAAAAAAATTACCCACTTTTCCAAGATATTTTCAATACTTTTTCATGTGTCCAAATCCACATAATTATCTACAGAGAGCTGTTCAGTTTTTCACAGCTCAGCATGTTCAGATCCAGTTACTAATGATCTCTACCTCAGCAAGCCAAATTGCAACAGCTGTGCCTAATCATTTTAATGCTCTCTAGTGTTGACTTGGATTATAGCATGTTATTTCTGTTCACTTCTCCAGCTCTACTAGCTATTACTAAACTTCTAGCACTTGCAAAATGAAAAACATTATGCAAAGACATTTATATGGGTCATGAGTTTTAACTGCATGATAGGTCCCATTCATTTTTTTATTTACTCAACATTTTGCAGGATCAAACTGCGATCAAATCAAAAAAGATGAAATGATTTAAGAAAAAACATTAGCAAGCAAATTATTTAAATATCACACCAGGATCATCTCTCTCCTCCTCCAGCTGTCAGAGATCTCTATGGCAGAGCTGTAGTTGGTGATATACTGCCTCTGAATCTTTCTGTCTCTGGATCCCATCACAAGACAAGAGAGATCCAGTGACAACAGCCTGTATCAAAATGTCACGTATGTTTTACAGTCACGCTCATGTTTCTGGCCTGGATTAAAATAATTATGTGGGGAACAGAGCTAGCAGACAGCAGTCCATATTTGTCTGCACTCTAGCTGCAAGGAGCAGGTTGTAATGGCAGGCACATGCTTGGGATTAACAGATAAAGGTAATGTGTGAATTCGTCAATCCCTATAAAATTGTTGCCTTGCTAAATCAAGCAAGCCTTCTCCCTGTGAATGCAGTTACTCCAGTGACAGAAGCTGTGTGAGATGTTTTGCCAACAGAAGACATGCCAATTACAAATCTCACCCCCCACACTTCCACTCAATATTGCTAAAACATGGATCTGTCATATTGGCAACATTAGCAAGTTTTTTTTTTTTTTTTTTTTTGTATTTTTAATGTCTCACACCTCCTCACCTCCAACTATCACCTGAGACAAGTTTGTTTGCTTCCTGCATACGGAAAATGATTAATCCCCACCTAGTGAAAAAAAAAAAAAAAAGAATAAGGAGGAGAGGGCATGAGCAAAACAGCATGTAAACACTGATAGATTTTATTTATTTTCATTATAGTCAAGTTTTTACTCCTTCCCTCTGAAAAGTTTTTGTTTTCTTTCCCAGCCGGTAGTGCGAGGGTGCATTAAGCATGAAGAGGTGGTTAGCTTTTCCTGTTAGCTTGATCATATCAGTAATACTTTGCTTGAATAGCTACCACATTGCTTCATGCTACCCTCAGTAGTTGTAACCTCATTTTAAATGTTGTTTGTGCCCGATATTGGATCAATAAACCACTGCTGCAAGAGCAGGTCTTTTCTCTCTTGCTACAAAATGCAGCAGCAAAAGCAGACACTGAGAAGTGCAGCACATCCTAACTACAAAGTTGGTTGCAGAGAAATGGCACATTCAGTAAGATTTCAGCTGTCAATGTATTGGTATAAGAATCCTGCAGTTATGTAGTAGTTTTCTGATTTTTTTGGGGTGGGTGGGCTCTGAAGCAGCAGTTTACTATTTTTGCAGTCATATCAGGCTGATGGAGCCTTTAGCCAGAAGACGTGTGACACTAGCTCTGTGAACTTAAAAGAAAGAAAAATTGTGAGTGCTTCATTTGCTGTGAAAAGATGGTATTTACTTTATGTTGTAGCAAGTATTATGCAGTGCAGGAATTGACTTGTTAATCACGTCTAAATACGTAGCAGAGGTATGCATTTGTAGGCTTGCTGAAGCACTTGCAGTGGATCAGTATGTGTAGGATACATATGCACGTGGAATGGTAGTGTTTTCAGACATGCTTAGACAACATAAAAATACTTTTCAAAGGCAACTATCAGCACTTTATCTCATTACTAAGAATTTAAGACATCTATTTGATTTGTAAAGTGTTTTCATTTAAGGGTTTTGTATTAACAGCCTTTTATGTTTTTGGTTTTCTTTTTTTGATATTTGCATGCAAGCAATTGAAGTTGTGTAATGCTGCAAAATATTATCCTTAAAAAAATTCAGTCAAAGACTTTTAAATTATTTGTTTTGGATAAATGTTTCACCAGCTGACTTGTACTTACTCATTTTTGTGTTGTTCTTGCATGGAAACTTTTATATAAAAACATGGACACTAGTTTTCTGTAACATCAGGCTAGTGCTGTGTCAGTTTTCACAGAAATACAAGACCCAGATTCAGACTGGAACAGAACCATTCAGGGGGCTTAGTACAAACAATTTGACTTCCCAGAGTCACAAGTGGCTGAGTAACTCTGTGGGTTTCACTGCATGCTGTATATCTATTGAACAAATGTATTATGGCACTGAGGAAAATACAGACATCCCCTGTAGTATACATACGTCTGTGTGTGTATATATATATGTGAACACACACACACACACACACACACACATATATATACTTACGCGTCAATACTGGTTATGCTTTCTTCCATCCTTAAAATGTCTCAAGTAAAAAGCATGATTTTGTGACTCGTAAGTGTTGTGTCTGTGGTTGGAACAGCAATCTTTTTAACACTGCAGGGAGCCCAACAAACTTTCAGAGGCTTGCAAGTTTAGTATTACAGGTCCAAAGCAGTTTAAAGCAACAGAATTATACCTTGAATAAATAGAGACTAATTTATTTGGTTAAGATAGGAATACGTAACAAGAAATGAACACAATGGGTAAATATTTACATATTTTACTTCAGTTTATAATACAAAAATTTAAAACGTGAAGTACCTTCCCTCCTAGTTGTAATACTGTCCCTTGCAAGGCTGACTGAACAGTTTCTTTAGGCTACCTGAAAATAAACCACTATCATGAAACAAAATATCACTACATTGAAACAACTCCCAGTTACCTGATAGATCTGAAAAAGCAGTCTCCCAGCTTTTAGCTACAGGAAGCACAGGCTTACTTTTTCTGGAAGCAGGAAGATGTTTAACCATAGTTTTAAGATGAACTTATTTACTTTTTCTGCTGAAAAAAAACAAAACAACTGCTAATACAATATTAAACAAAATGTGAATGTATCTGAGTGTGTCATATAAACATTTTTTTTTTTTTTTAGCTTTACAAATTATACAAACATATATTTTTAGTTCCTCATGTACTTATTCAGAAAGTAGCAAATACTTGAGAACAAAGAATTATAGTGTCTGGTAATTCAGCATTTAATTATGTTTAAGTCTGTTAAGGAATGGATACAAAATGACAACAGCTCATGATAACAAGGAGGTTTCTCACTTTCACAATATCTGCAGAAAGATTAGGTTTATCACTTGTGATGAAAAAAAGACAGCATTTGTGCCTTGCTGTTGGTCTTGGCAGATTCCCGTGGCAAATCCTATATTAACCAAACTCCGACTTTAATTGGGTTCCATCTTCATGTAAAGTCCTTTTACCTACAAATTTATTTCTAAAACCAATTTCCTGTTATTTAACTTCACTGTCTTTTGTAGCAAAAGAATGCAACCGAGAATGAAGTTAGCTATTTACCTCTAATGACAGCAATTTTAGTTAAAGAGGGCATAATCAAAAATGTAAAAAACATCCAGACTTGGCAGACATAAATGCTACTTCCAAGTCCTAATCATGCGCATGATGACTAATCATGTGCAAGAAAGCACACATTTGCAAACTGCATAGCAAGATGATGAATAATGCTTTTTCAGTATATTTTCTGTAGTGCCATTCAACATTGATATATTATGGAATTTGGTTCTGAAGATACCGCCATCCTAACCAAGACACTTTGCATATACTAATGGTAGGAATATCAAAAGAAAGGCCAGTTATAGCTGCTGAGAATGATTTTCTCTGACAATTTTCAACAGTCAATAGCTGTTTTTCATTTGTTCAAATTCCTCACGCCATATAGACTATTTTGAATATATATACTATAGACTGTTTTGAGTATATAAACATGTCTACAGCTATGGGCCTATGTTGCAAAATAATGCTAAAGAATTACATTTGTGGATTATTTTAGAAATAAAGACAAATAGGAAAAAATCTGCCTGAAAAGCTTTTTTCACTTTATTCGTAAAATTATGGTTAGATGACTAATTTCATGAGTAGGAATTTAATCTATCTGCCAGTTTAAAATCCTAAAATGGGATTTCATAAACCCCCCCACAATAAGTTGAACAATGTAAAGCATTTGTTTGAAAAAAAGGAAGTTTATTTGCAAAACACTCAACAGTTATTATAAAGAAATTACTTTTTCCCTCTACATTAATCTATTTACATATACTATATATATATACATATACATACACACGTACTATGTTATAATTTGGATTGTGCATTACTGTAAGGAAACCATAGAACTATGTATTGTACAACTTGGTATAAGCAAAAGCTTGGATATAATAAAGTCTTTTTTTTTTTGGCTGAAATTGTATAAAAATTAAGCATATGTAAGACATTATTTCACTGTATTGCTAGTAATTTGCTGTAGACACTGTTATTTACATTAGTAGAGCAGGTACCCCTTCTGCTATTGGTAGACATTGACTGGCCACTGCTGTTACTACTGTTAGGATCTAAAGTCCCTTTAGAACTGATGAGGCTGAAAAGTTGTCTCTGATACTGAGAAGAAGCATAGTAGTAAACAAGGGGATCGATGCAACAGCTAACACTACTGATACAAACACACAGGAGATAGGCAAAGTAGAGATACTCTAAGCTGTTGTCATATGAATAATTGATATAATGAATTAATAGGAGGACATTTGTTGGTCCAAAACAAATAATGAAAACAGAAAAAACCGCCACACACAAAAGCAAGGCACGTGTCTTCTTATTTTGTTTTGCAACAATATTAGAAGAACTCAAACACCAAATGATAGACACGTAACAGATGGTAGTTATTATAAATGGCACTATAAAGAAAACAGAAGAGAAGATGGAGAAAAAGTGAAGGTAGTATTTGTGAAGTTCGGATTCCCGTAGCACGTCATGGCAGGTTGTTATATTTAAGTTGGGTATTTCCATGGTTTGCTCTCTGATGAGAAAAGGTATAACCCCAGTTATTGCTACAAGCCATATGATGAAACAAATCACTGTGGCACGTGTTAATGTACGCCAGCCAAGGGCCTGCATGGGGTACACCACTGCTAAGAAGCGATCAAAGCTTATGCTTGTCATAAGCATTATTGAACAGTACATGTTGCAGTAGAAAGCAGCAGTGATGAAGCGGCACATTTGAGATCCAAATAACCAGTTGTTTCCAGAGAAATGATAAGCAATCTTAAAGGGAAGCACACTTACAAACAGTACATCTGCAAGGGCCAAATTCAGCATGTATATTACAGCGGGCTTTTCGATTTTCATTTTTTTCAGAAACACGAATATGGCTGTAACATTCAGAGGGAGGCTCAGCACAACCACTAAGGTGTAAACCAAAGGAACAAAACGGGTCAGCCATGGACTAGTGAGGTATCTTGCTGTTTCCACTGACACAGTTCGTTGTTCACGTGGAGGTGATCTGGTCTGGTTGGTGGAACCTATTCGAAATTCTGACTCATTTTCAGCACTGCTTTCAATGTCTTCCATAGGTATAGGGTCACCACGGTCAGGTATCAGAAAAGCTCTGGCCCTTGGGCTGCTGCTGTTGTATCTGTAGGCTGAAAGAGAAGACAGTATAAAGATTAAAAAGCAGGTATTTCATGCTATGGGGGAGTGAAAATATCTTTCAAAAAAGAAAGCTAAAATGATATCAGCCACACAAAATAATGCAGTTAATACCTTATTCAAAGTGTGGATGGCTCACAGATCTTGGTCCATCCCATTTTGTTTTAGCCCCTGTTACAGTTTGGGTAATACTTCCCCCTTTAACTCCTCTCTCTTAAATTCTAAGCTCTTTATGATAGAGACCAAACTCTATCTGAGCTTAAGGAACCAATCTCATCTATACAGACCATCTCTGTAGGCTACTTTAACAAAAATACAACTGTAAATTTGTCACCCATTAATTTTCTTTGCCAGATGCTTCATTAAGTTTGTAAGAATTGAGGTGGTGGGATAAATGTTGATATTTATACACAGAAGTACACAACACCAAAGTAACAAAAAGTTAAAGTGTGATTAAAATACCAAGTTTCTGAGATATTTCTGTGGTCTCTGGACACATCCTGATGGCCAGATGAACATAAAGACGGATGGCAGAAGTCTTCACACAGTTTTCATGGCTGACATGAATCACCCTCCTGCTTGGATTGAACAGGTAGCCAGAGATTTCACTGAAACACTTTCCCAGTTCTACTTATTGTATGCTGCAGTGTCCATCGAGGTCAGCATGCATCCAGCATGCCCTTGATGCCCTTCTGGAATGTGCCACAGACATTGCCTCCAGAGTGATGTTTTCTGCAGCATGGTTCACTGACTACAACTGAGAAGATGCGTCAGGACAGAGCATCCCTGCCTTCTGAATGTAGACAGAACAACTTAAAACAGTGAGAATTACAAACTGAGAATTACAAACTGTTGCAGGTGTGGTAAGGGCATATGCATGTAAAAACAAACAAAACAAACATATGGGCACTTATTCTGGAAGAACACCATTTTCAGCCTATTGTAGTTATGTGAAGGTTATTTCAAACATATTATGAGCAGGTAGAACTGATGGAGCTACTACTATTAAGTAACCATTCATCTACCTAGCTACGCACCTGATCACTTGTTAAATACTAGACTACTAAAATAAAAATTAAGCTGTGTAAGCCTAAATCAGTGAGCCAGAAGTACTTAGGCATGATTCATCTATCTATGCCTCAGAAGCAATTATTTGTTCTATAGTAATTCAATCCTTTTTTTTTTTTTTTTTTTTTTTTAAATGCAGATGAGAACAAAAGCATCCAAAGGAGGCAGATGGCAAAGAAAGGAATGACTGCAGCTTTAAGCAGCCAACTACCAACCTTTGTGAGCAGGGCTGTGAGAGAGGAGCCTTGCCCAGCCTGAATGTTAGTAAAATCCAGACTTGAATGTGGGATGGGATCAAAGCAGAGATAGAGGGATTTGGGCATTTTTTAGTTTTCAAAAGTGCTGTGCTGCAGATATCATGCTGTATCACAGCAGCATTCTGAGGTAATAGAGGACAAATGAGGGGATGTGCTTGTGATATGTGTTTTTATATACAGTTATTTGACTGCATTCTCTACAGGCCAGAAAAAGGTTGCTGGGTAAGAATTCAAGTCTGGGAGCTTGTCTGTGTAGACTGAAGTAGGAACTATTTAATAAGTATACCAAAACACAAGTGTCACAGACGTATGTGGGATTCAGCATGCAGTGTTTGCACAGAAATGCACTATGCAAAGTTATACAAGGATCTGTTCTTCATTACAGATGAGAACATTAACGAAAAGCAAAGCTACAGAACCTTAATCTTTAACATTACTTTAAAATTTTAGTGCAAGTGACTAGATGGCTCAGTCAGCTCTTAATTTAGCAGTTCAGATACAGCATAAATTAACACCTCTTACTTTAGCCTGTAGCTAACATTGAATAATTAGGTGATTTCCACTACTGAATGATTATCACAATAAAAACCTTTCACAACTGACACCATTGGTATTCACCTCTTTTGGGAGGATCATAATTTTATTTGAATTAAAGAAAAAACCACCAACCTAATTTCTTCTGCCAGAGGCAAGTCTTCATGGTAAAGCTTAGAGGCATCAGTAAGAGTGATGAAAGAACTTGAATTTTACTTCTGATATTTCCAGTACACACTTGTTTTATGAATTCAAGACTTCATATGCTATGAATATAATTTTCTTCCATTGCTTTTTATAAAATCAAAAATTTTGGAAAAGGAATATAATGACAACCATAGAGCTCTATATAATGACAACCCAGAGCTCTATGCTTCCTTCTTGGTTCCTCTGCCACTGAAGAACAATGAAGAGGTGACATGGTTTCATGTGAGCTAGACACATTTTGAGGGAGCACAGGTATCAATGAGCCTGGTGAGAAGCAGGGTAGAGTTGTGTTTAGTGACAGGAATTGTGTTACCAAGATCACCTCTGCATGATGTGGGAACTGAGGTGCTTCTAACAAGCGTCTCTCGTATCCCTGTATCCCTGAACTTTGAAGGTTTTCACCTGTGCTGCCTCACTGTAGGCTTCACAGTGTTTCTGTGAAGCCTCAGAAGTACTGCTGTGTCTCTCTTTTTGAGGACTAGCAAGCAAACTAGGTGGAACCACAGACCCTTAACGGCTGGGGGTTAAGTTACTTATCATGAAAACTCTTGCCAGTAACCTGACCCATTTCTTATCAGTGACTCATTAGAACAGTATCAAAATAAGCTGGAGAGGAAAAATGATGATTGAGAGACGTTCTGTATATCAACCACTAGCCTTTGAATAAGCTGTTCCTTGTAGTTTCTTAAACATTGCTAATAATTTTAATTATATACTGAATTCTTGGATCTAATTTCTTTCCAAGATGAGTTTTAGATGGAAGTATTTAGAGTCCACATTACTCCATTATCAAACTTTCCTAGAAATAGAATCCTATTAGAATAACTCAGGGCAAGAAGATTTCATAAATATTTTTAATTGAGTTAAAATTCTACAGAATAATACTTCAACTTGGCAAAAACTACGTGTTCTTCATACAAGCAATGACTTTCTAAATTCAGAGTTGAACTCAACCTTGAACAACACCTCCATGTTGTGCATTGTGCTCAGCCCACATCTTTATCTTGAACTTAGATGACATGAGGTACTACTTGAAAGACAGCTGTATGGGAAAATGGGATGAGACCTCAATCTTGCTGTTTCTCTCTGCTGCTCTCTAACACAGATAACAGGAATCTAAAGTTTCTTAATGAAATTAAATTGAATTTTGATTTAGGATATTGATAACCGCATATCAGTTCTTTTCCTTTGCAAGGATACTTCTATGTTTGTGTGACCTAATGTCTGTACATTATTAGAAAAAACAGCAGTGCACTCATGCTTTATAAAATGGAAAGCAAGACAGTAAGTGCCCTGGGGTTCTGGATTCCTTTTGTGTCAGAGTTTATTTGAGAAAGGCAGTGATCAGAGATTTATACATACAAGAGTGGATGATTAAATTATGTCTTATAAAAAAAAAACTGTAAAAGGAAACAGACTCTATCTATAAGCTCTGATAATACAACAAAGATCTATAGTAGCTCTACAGAAAAGATTTTCTGTACGAATAATGTATGAATACCAGAATGCGCCAGGTATTCCTTTTGAGCTGTTTTAAAGATGCAATGGAATACGTCTCTAAAATACATTTGACTAGAGCTTAGGACATTTTTAATCATAGAAATAATCTGTTAGGAAAACAGAAGTAAAGCTTTGATAGCATAAGGATCATAAATGTTCGGTCATCCTGCTTCTGCTAGGCTATCACCCTAGGCTATCTTTGGGAAGAGCTCAAAACTTGTGGATTATTATTTATATGATTAATGGTATTCTCACTGCTGATCTAACAGAGTTAATAGCTGTATCAAAATAATTGTAATATATAAAGAGCTCTGGCTTAACTAAGAACAAACAGGATAAAGCATAGGAGTTTTATCCTCATGGTGTGCAGTCAGGACACTACACTATGTACACTCTTCCCTTTGCTTCTAATAAGGACTTCAAAAGACAAAAAATAAGCAAAATCAGTACAATACTCAAATTTCCTGAAGTTTTCTTTTACTGCTTTTGCACTGATTATTCAACAAGGACATGCAGAAATGATAATAGAAAGCTAGAAAGTGCACAAACTGTAGAAAGTTTGTGACTGATTTTAACAACCCTTTGTATTCTATTTTCCATCAAGTACCAAATACTGTTGATCTCCTGGTTAGCATACACATATTCTGCTTGCCCTGAAAGATGATGCTTTGTTTTTACAAAGAGCTATTTTGTAATTTCATGTCTGTTTTCATATGCAGGGGGCTGCTGTGTGTGCTGTTTTGTGAAAGGAAAAGTAGAGAGCAAAATATATAACAGCTTCAGCCAATCTTAAACAGCACTCCACATCTCTTGAACACCAGAAGAAAATTTTGAAGTATTTCTATAAACCCATAAACCTAGACAGTTACAAACCCGCAGTGTTCATCTCACAAAATACTTTTTTGTTGTTGTTGTTTGTTTGTTTGTTTGTTTTTTAATGAGGTGAAAAACTAAACACATTAGACTCTGACTCAAGGCAGTTAAAGATATTTTCTGTGTGCCACCGGACAACTATAAATACTCATTTCTGGGCATTATGGATTGTAGTGCTGCACTACTGGCTTACAACAAGAAGTCTATTCCTCTTATCTTCCCTCCGTATAATCTGCATAGATGCTCATCTAGAATCTAAATTTTTAGTGGCCCAAAAATTAGGTACTGAAAGACAGAATGAGAAGTGCAAGCCAGATGTTTATAAGTAAGGTAAGCCACAGTCTTGTAGGACAGGTGACAATTATTTCCTTTTGTAACAATAAACACCACGTTTTCTTTTTAAAATGTTCTTTAACACGTATCTCCATTCATGCGGAGTTCATTATTGTAGTACATGAGTAATGCAGTAACAATTTTCACACATTTTTATGAAGTCTCATTTTCTTGCCAACAGATGTCTGTTCCTTTTTGCTTTCCTTTCTCAACAGCTTTCACCATGTGTGCTGGCTTCAAGCAATGGTACCATCTGTCTCTTTATCCAGCTGTCAGTGTCCCCACACAGGAAAGTCTGGGCAACTTCAGACCTCAGCCAGCTACCTTGGTGTGCCCAGCCTTTGAGAGGCAGCACCCTGTGAGCTTAGGAGCAAGCACCCAGCACCAAGCCACTGCAAAGATGTTTTTTTTTTTTTTTTTCAGTTGCCCACAGGACTAGCAGAGGCCAATAAGGCAAGAACTGTGGGTACTAAGGGATCAAGTAGGAAGTGGGGGAGAAGCCACAGGTGCAAGAGAAGAGCTGGCCTAGGGATGCAGCAATGCACATGCAGTGGGAATTAAGAGCATTGTGGTTAAAATAGGGAAGGTTACGTTGGACAGCAGGGAAAGGACATTATTGCTGTGGGAGTGACTGAAAGGTGATCAGAAGACACATGCAGATGGCTGGGCTTTATTAGTTCTACTGCGCACGAAATAACTTGTTTGAATTTTTCTTTTCTTAGTGTTAGTGATGTAATACAGTAAGTATTTTATTCATTGTTTCCTAAGGAAGCAGCAATTAAATAGTTTACTTCAGGATACTCTTCAATGAAGATTACAATTGTAAAAGACAGGAAAACAAGCTTGGATGTTTCCATAAACTGGATGAAGAGCATTGAAGAGTATGATCTTTTTCCAACAATAATTTCTATAGTTCATAATTACCTCCCACGCATACATTCCCCCCCCCCCCCTTTTTTTTTTAATAAGGACACTTCCTTTCAACTTCCAATATGAACACGGTTGTGGCCTCTTTTTCGTCCACTTGTCCTTGTGACAAAAAGTTGTTTAGCTGAAAGTTTCCCCTCTCTGACATTTCCCTCTCAGCATAATTACAAACACTAGCTGTCCTCTCTCAGCCTTCATTTTAGTAGTCATAGAACGCCACACTTAAATTTCCCCTTAGCTGGCAGACACTCTGTTCCTCTTATTGGCCCTTTTCTGTACTTTGAGCTTACACTGAGACTTCCTAGCGGGTATCTCAAGAGGTGAACTTCTGATTTTTTAGCAGGGTTTTACAGGGTTGAAAGGAATACTAAACAGAATTTTACAGAAAATAAAAATAAAAATGTTGCTATCTCTAAGTGCATGATCTAGCCCTTAGTATCATTATACGCTTACTAGAAACCGTGAGGCTAAACACACTTCTCTTCTCTTAAATTCCTCCCCTGAGCACCTGCACTGTCAGACAAGTTCAGAGCTAGACAGATCCAGCATCTCACCACATACAGCACATGTTGTCGTTAGTGCTATACCTAATTAAACCAAGAGGAAAGTCATCTAACTGGGGTGCATATTATGAACTGTTTTGTGTTGGCAGATCTTCCAGTCTTTGTTGCTGCCACATATTTGGCAGGCAGTCTATCTCCTGAAGTTTTTAACAAAAGGCAATGTCATTCTTTTCATGAGACCCACCAGTACACCTCACCAACCTCATCTCTTCTTTCCACCTTCCATATTCTGCTATTGCTAGGTCATCTTTTCAGCCATGGGACAATTATAAATCCTTCTTCATCTTTAATCACCTCACCTGTGGCACGGTGTCACTCTGAAATCTGTGTATTTCAGGTCCATGGCACTGCCTTTTACCCAAGTAAATAAACAAAGCAGTTCTCTCGCCGAACAACAAGGCTGACACCACTCTACACAGCCTGACATGTGCTAGCCTGCTCTCGCGGCTGTGAGAACAAACCGGGCGCAGCGCAGTGAATGGCCGAAGGAAGCCAGCCCTAATTAAAACCAGAAAGCAGAACCCCGTTGCCCCGGGTACCCGCGGGCACATGCCGCTTATTTCCCTCTGCCAGCGGGAAATTCATTTATTTCCCTCCGCTCCGGCCTGACCTGAGCCCACCCCCCCATGCCCCCCTTCTCGAGGCTCAGGACCCCCCCAGGCATCCCCCGTCGGGGCCACTCACCGGCCTGCGCCGCGGCGGGCGGCGGCGAGAGCGGGCAGCTGAGCACGGCCAGGGCGCAGAGCAGCGCCGGCAGCCCCATGGCCGCCGCCGGCTGCCTATCTCCCTCCCTCCCTTCGTCCGTCCGTCCGTCCGTCCCTCCCCAGCTCCGGTCCGTGCGTCCCGGCCGTGCCGGGGGAGGCGAGGGAGGGCCGGGAGGGGCGGCTCCACCGAGCCGGGGCGGGGCGGGGACGGGCACGGGGATGGGGATGGGCGGTGGGTGCTTGCCCGCCCGCTCTTCGTCGGCTCTATCTGGGCTCAGGGAAGGGGGAAGGCGCCAGTGGCTTGGGCGCGGTGCGGCGGCAGGAAGTACCAGACAAAGGATAATCCCCCCCAAAATGAGTCTGAGTTTAAGGAGAGGAGTTTGCCGAGTTTTGTGCGTGTGATTCCGCGCTAAGACCCCGCAGCAGCATAGAGGTCGAAGTAGCTGCAGTGTTAGTGGCAGGGAGGTGATGCTCGTTCAGAAAAGCTCCTTCGCGCAGAAATCAGCCTTCAATACAGTAACCAACAGCTCACCTTCCTCTGCCTGGGCTCGGTAAGCTCACGGCCCTAGAGGCACAGGCCAACCTGAAAGGAGATGTGCTACTCAACTGTGCGGTTCTCGTGTCTGTTTTTTGTTGTTTTTATTTTTTGTTTTTATTTATTTATTTATTTATTTATTTATTTTTGTTTTTATTCCAAGGATGCACGTGAAGCGCTGCCACTCCTGAGCTCAATGGCACATGCCTTCAATGGGAAAGCTTTGCTCTGTCCTTCCTGAGTTGCTCACGAATGAGAAACTGCTTGAGCTGAAAGCTAATCAAAACTACAGAGGAAAATAACTTTGCAGCTATTATTTAGGCTCTTCTGTTGTTGTTGTTGTTGGTGGTGGTAGTGAAAATACTTATTCTGCTGGAAGTTTAGTGCATGGTAAGCCTTAGGTGTGTAATACAATCAAAAGCTTTACAAGTAGATGCTCCGTCGTTTGCTAGAGTGTGCTGCCCCGTCCGGAAGTGTATATATTTCAGTTTATGGCAATACAGACAGGATGGGAGGCAAGCTCTGTCTAGAACTTGGTCAGATACATGAAGCTGAGCTGTTGCAGAAATGCTGGCCTATACTCTTTAACTGAGAGTAATAGCTGTAGAAAATAAATCATTCCTGAGAGCAAGTACTGGTTCCCAGTAAATTCCAGTCCTAATCGTTGCTTGCTCTACTATGTTTGTCCCACAATTCTAGCCCTTGGTCCGTGTTATGGTAATGTTAAGGTTGACATCGGATTGCACAGACCAAGAAGAAGTAATGAGTTTTACTGTGGGCTGGTCTTTCCTCAGGTCAGTAAGAAGACCTTGCAATTTAGTGAGAAACTTGCAAGACAAACTCTGTCATCCCTGAAAACACCGGGGAACCACAGAGAATACCTTATACTGAATTGTTTCTTTTCATCAATTTAGAAAATATTTTAATTACAGATTATTTATGTTAATCTATTTGGGAAGAGAGAGAGAAGCTATTCTTGGACATTTCCATGGTCTTGCAGCTTTATAAGCATACCCAAATGCGATGTAACAGCATTGGCTTTTTCTGCCCAACCCTATTTGCTCAATGTATGCATAAGCAGAAGCTCTTTGTGAGCTGAATTTATCTTCTATGCTGCAGTTTCCTTAAGGATGCTATAGCTGAGAGATAGGCCTTCAAGAGAGAAGAGAGAATGAGTTATAGAATATTTGTGGGAATATTTGTATAGGTAAAACTCATTTTGCCATTAAAGTGAATTTTATTCATTTATTTATTTATTATTATTTTAAAGCATTAATCTGCTCTTCCACAGGTTGAGTAAAACTAACAGGATTTGCTGTACAGAATGAAATTTAAACACCCTCTGAAAACAGAAAGGGAGTTCTGTGAAAGTGCTTTACGTTAGAGGTACTCTATTTTTATAGTGTGTATTTATACAGACTCAAATGCATTTTAATCTATGTAAATAAGCACAGCAGAGTGACATCTGTGACCTAAATGTAGACTGCCTTGAAAAAAAAAAAAAGAAGCAAATGAGGAACTAACTCTTAACACACCATATATAGTAAAAACATGCCATGGACCCATTTCCAGTCTCAGATATGACAGCATTTTAAGAGCTCTGTCTTAGTGAGAAATGCAACAGGAAACATCTTGCCAAGAGTTCAAACTGGAGATTTGAGAGCTGACATTAAGGTTGGTAGGGGTACTAGATCCACAAGTTGTGAAAACTTATGTCCTTTGAACACTTTAGTTTGATAAAGAAGCATTACACCTGATTTCCCCAACATTCATTACATGCCAAATTACTCTGACATGCACTTGAACATTAAAATGAGCAAGCATTTCAATTCTGGAAGAATGTTTTTAACATGTTTCTTCCACCTTTGGGAATCAGTCTTATATGATGCCTTTCTCACAAAAAACATCCTCCTAAGTGTTTTTGAGACATTCTTTAAGATAAAAGAAAATTAAAAATCTGATGTCTGGTTCAAGAATTTGGTCATGTACAGGAGACAGGCAGAAAAATTGATAGGGTGAAGCTGACAAAATATGTTTTCTCCCCAGACATTTCAGTCACCTATCTGGTCTAACGCTACACAGCTGGAGGCATGTCCAAGAAATGTCCATGAATACTTACATTTAGTATCCTGAAGGTACATGGGTTGGGTCAGCTTCTCAGTGTTGTAAAGAGATAAGCATCTGGAAACAAGATCAGCTTCTGGAACAGTGTGCAATACAGTTAACCTTTGGTCACAAGCTGGGAACAAGCATTGTTGAAGGAACTATCTGCAAAGAAATGTATATTTTTTACCTCCAATTTGTGAGTTTATAACGTAAAATTTCTAAGCCTAAAATAGAGGTAAACTAAATACCAGTCAGTCTTAAAATGTCCTGGTTTTTGCTGGCATAGGGTTAAATTTCTTTTTAGTAGCTGGCATGGTGCTGTGCTTTGGATTTTTGATGCAAATAGTGGTGATAACACACTGATGTCTTAGTTGCTGCAAAGCACTCACACAAAGCCCGGGACTTCTCAGCTTCTCATGCTGCCTTACCTTTGAGGAGGCTGGGGGTGCACAAGGAGCTGGGAGGGGACACAGCCAGGACAGCTGGCCCAAAAGGGCCAGAGGGGTGTCCCATGCCATGTGGCATCATGCTGGACAATAGGAACAGGGGAGTTGGCCTGGGGAGGGCTGGGGGGTGGGACAAAAATTGGGGATCAGCTGAGCATTAACCAGCTGGTGGTGAAAAACTGTGTTTTGCATCACTTTTTTCTTTTTATTAATATTATTATTATCTATTAAACTTCATCTCAATCCATGAGTTCTTGCACTTTTAGCTTTTTCATTTCTCTCCTCCATAGCACTAGGGTGGCGAGGTAAAAGCTGTGTGTAACTTAGCTATCTGCTAGGTTAAACGACAACATAAATCTGTTTTTCTAAATGTTTTACCAGACCCCAGAAAAAAAAATAATTTTGTTGTTACTTAGGTTCCAGAGGCCTTTACCAGTGGGCCAGAGTTTGAGGCATAAGCCACTGTCTGCCAAATCTGTGAAATATGTGAAGGGAAACTCACGTCATACCTACAATGATAACCTTCCTTTCAGTTATAAGGAACAGTCACAGAGCTATGTCCTTTGTATCCTTGTAAATTGGATTACTATAGATATAGGAAGTGAATTAAAAAACTATATTTTTTTTTAGATTTTCTGTTTGTATACTTGAACCAAATTTAAGCCTTTTTTCTTTTTTTTTTTTTTTAATGCTACAGGATATGCCATACTTTCTGTCTGGATAAGCTAATTGTAATGGAGGTGAAGAGTTCACAGCTTCTAAAACTCTTGCCTCTTTTTCAGTAGGGCTTTTTTTTTTTTTTTTCCTCCCAGTCAGGAGCATGTTACAGTATAAAACTTCATTCCTATAAAACGCACCAGGTCTACCAAGAAAGCCTGGAACCATCTGGCCACATTGCTATGTCGATGAGGAAGAAGCCATCATTGTGTTGTTCAGGAGCTACCAGACTGCCCTAATGCACGCCTGGGGTTGGTAGTTACTGCTCTAAAAGGGTGAGGTTAGAACCATATTTCAGAGGCAAAACCAGTCCTCCAGGTCTGGGAAGAGGGTTGTGTTGTCTAAGTAGTTATGAACTGTTTGAAGTCAGATGTGACTGCTGCTGTTTAGATTTGCTATTAGAGAGAAGTTTGTTTTGTTGTTCTTGCTTGCTTTTAAAAAAAACACTAACAAAGGTCTGCAGATAGGCACCAAGTAAAACAGAACAGAGCAATCACTTCTGATAGTATTTCTCTCTGCTTAGCCAAATAAGATAGATGTTGTTCATTCCACAATCTTGTGGATTGTTTTAGAGCTTCAGAGTCCCATCAGAATGAGTAAGGACCAAATTAAACCAAGTTAATTGCAAAGAGCTCTTAGTCAACTCTAAAAATGATATGGTAGAAAAATGCAAACTCTAAGTCTAACAGACAACGACCATTGACTATTATAATTTCACTAGCACTGCCTAGGAAAACAAACTTAATAGATGGGCAGGTCTTTCAAGGAAAGACTCAGTTTCTCCTACACTGAGAGCAGTTGAGTAAAACACTATTCAGCTATGCTGTTTTTTTCCTCATTTTTTGTCACGAGCAAGGCAAGTCTTTCCACAAGACCATTTCATGAATGAAACTAGATTCATCAACGCATATCTAACCATGCATAATCGGAGGCCCTAAACCACACCTCACAGTAACCTCCAAAAAGCCCACTTTCGTACTTTCTAGTAGATATCATCAGTATGTGACAGCAACTGGTGGGTACAGAATTACTTTGCCCAATTACATAGTACTGGTACTACCTGTCAATCTTATATTTAGGTAGAACCATTATGGTCAGCCTTGTTTAGCAGCGTTCATTATTTGTTCAGTGACAAGGTCCTAAACTGAACCACTAATTAAGAAAAAAGCTTCTGAAAGAGTTCAAAGAAATTTAAGTGGAAGTTTTTCTTTGATGTGTACTAGGAGAGCAGGAATATCAAGAAACGCTTGGAAAAGATGAGATCTGGCATACAGACTGTACCTTTCATACATGTCATTACCAATAAGCTTTCATAAGCATGTGTACGTCAGGTGCAGCTAGGAGGTGACCAAGGAAGGTTCTGCTCACAGTAGAACCTAGCAGGAACTACATGTGTCAAGTACGTCACACAAAGCAACGTGTCTAGGACTGACATTCTCACAAAGGCAGTGGGTCTCTAGTAAGTTACACCAGCATATTTCCAGGCTTTTGACATGTCACTTCAAAGGTCTGATTTTAATGGTCAACACCCCACTTGTGCAGACTTACTGCCCAGATAGAATTTGTCAAAACTGTGCAGGGATTAGCCTCCCTCGTCACCTATGACAGGACACAAGGAAAGAGCACAAAGCTGTGCCAGGGGGATGTCCAGTTCAGACTGGACACGAGGAAAAGTTCCTTTACTGTGAGGGCAGTCAAACCCTGGAAGAGGCTTCCTAGATGGATGGCTGATGACCCGTGCCTGTCAGTGCTCAACAGGCATTTGGATAACCCCCTCAGTAACATGCTTTAACTTCTGGTTATCCCTGAAGAGGTCAGGTAGTTGGACTAGATGATCTCAGAATAGAATAGTTCAGTTAGAAGGGGCCTTCAAAGTGCTACTTTCATATTCCCTAACAGCTATTTTAAGTGAATCTGGGTATCAATACTGTAAAAAGTATGTAACATTTAAATGGCTGATAAACAGGTAATGCAGCATAACTAGCTGGAAGAGAAATGGAAGTACCTAGAACTTGTTTAAAGTAGTGAAGTGTTCACATTTAATGTCATACATAAATGAATATCTCTAATAAGAAATCTTTTCTCCAACTTATATAATACAACAGATAGTGTACAAATGAATGTTGTAGTCTACAAATCTGCCACTCACTTTAGTTTTATTTCAGCTTCAGAATTGAATATTTATGTAATATTGCTTTTACAATGCATTCCAGAGCACCTCACTGTACATTCATCTTCTAAAATGATTTGTCACAAGGAAAGTGAGAGTAGTAAATAGCTTCCCTTGCTTTATATATTAGAGTATCCACTATACATGTTCTTGCTCTTTAGATGTAATTGGTAATTAATCAGCAAAATCATCACTACTTTCAGTGGCATAAAGACCATGAAGACTTCACTGCTGAGAAACCTTACCAAAGCATAATGTGAGGACAGTTAAGCTTAGATTCAATTTTATAAAAGCTCTGGAAAATTTTCATTACCATCTAGATTGTTACTTGAATAATCCTTTTAAATGAAATCTAGGAAACAAGCCAGTTTAATTAAGTAACATTTATTTTACATAGAACAATCTCCAAAGAATATTTAAAAAATCTAAATACTGATTTTATTGCATTTATTTTCTTACAAAAAGACAGACAGGCACAATTTATGTATTCAAATACTTCAAACTGAACAGCTGTTCACTGTTCAGATTACCCCCATGCCACTCAAAAGGTTGTGAAAGTAGAAAATGTCATTTTACACAAGGCAGTAGTGCATTTTATTTAGTAGGAATGAATCACAAAATATATTTTTGTACAGTAAAATGTTACTGTCACTTTATAATTACCTATAAAATTTTTTGAATTGCACAACAAGTTTGCTTTGCAATTGACAACTGCCAGAAAATAGGCTTAGTATGTAACTAAATATTTGCGCGAGCTATCCCCTAGAGACAAATTAGGATTTCTTTTGGTAAATACTTAAAGTCTAATATGAACTATATTATATATCTGAGGTCATTTAAAATGTTTTTAATAGGAAGAGGCTTATATATTCAACTAAATTCACTTTCTGTCTACCTTAATATCCATACAACCACAATAGCTGAGTGTCCTAAACAATATTTTGATTTAAAAGTACCAACACCAATGAGATCTGGAAGTGTTTAAATTAATCTATTTCCTATTTTTCTGCTTCATTATCAGTGATGAAAAGGCACTGTATACATTCCTCTCCATGTTTGGTCTTTTAGTTTCCTTTAAAGTTAAAAAGCATCCAATGACAAACATCAAACAAATGTTGAAAAGCAAAAAAAAAGAAATACTGAAGAGACTTCCCATTGGTGGATGCAGTCCACGATGTCTGAAGACACTCATTTGCCATAGAACTTCTTATTCAACAAGAATATGAGCAAGTTAACATTCACTTTAGCTTTGTCAAACATTTTCATTACAGCCACACCTTCATATTGCATCTGAAGCAAATCCTGTAACCATAAATAAAATCATTATTCTTTGCTTGAATTCATACCTCACAGCAAACAGATTGGGTCATTTTCATCACGTATTAATTACCTCAAACTCCAGGTCCTTCACAATTTAAACAATTAAAAGGAACTATTGGGTAAGTACGAAAAACAGTACATGTTTTCTAGATCCCCCATTATAGGCTGTCAGTAACAACAAGCTCAGTAACAGCAAGCTGGAAGAAAGATTGACTCCTGTGTACTACACTCTTGCATAGGTATTTGCTCCTTGCCACTGCTCTAATATGCCATTTGGTTTGATGCGGTGTGATGGTCTCTCTGATATATGTCTTAACCCTACTCCAAGCTCAGCATCCTCCACAAATTACAAAATCATTCCCCTCATGACCTGCTGCCTTGCAGTGATTGAATAGTTCATGGATTTAGAAAAACACTGAAAAGTTCCTGTTTAGAACAAATGTGAATGTGGTTATAGAGCACAGTGATAAAATTCAATTTTTACCTGGAAATGGAGCTGCACTTTTTCCATCTCAACCCCCAAAAATTTTGCTTTGATTTCAAAGTCACCCACTTCTTCTCCAGGTGTTATATCAAACATCACATTCTTAAACCTTAAAACAAAGAACAGTAATTGAGTATGTATGCTATGCTGTTTTATATACTCCAAAGACAGTCTGGTGGAAAGCCTGCAGAGCTGAAGACCTCTCTCACAAAAACAAAAACATTTTTGTGCAAAAAACAAAACAAAACAAAAAAAACAAAAGTTTTACCACAAGCATCACTGTTTTCTGTGGCATGTTCATTTTGTAAGCACAGCTTTATCTCATCCCAGCAGCAGAAACCTTTAGGGACCATAGAGTAATTTGTCCATAAGAACTGTTGGACCTCAGCTGGGCAACAGGACGACTGGTGGAAATGTCAACTTAAACTTTGCTCCTAGCACCAGCTCTCACATGTAGCACCTTGCTGCTAGTTAAGCTGTACGAGTAATGTGTGAGAAAACACACTGTATATGAACAGACACTAAACACTAAACCAAAAAAAAAATCTAAGTGACCCTTAGAAACAAACCCCACTGCTTTGAACAGGAGGGATGGTTTTTGCCCAGACCAGTGTTTTCGGTATAGTGCAACAACATACTGAGTGATCTAGGAGGAGTTTAACTGTTCTCTTTGCTTTAGCAAATCCACCATGTAGAATCACATAGTCTGCTGGAGAACACCTGAGCTTTAGGAGAATTTTTTTGGGACAGAGCTTGGCTTTATCAGCTGGTGGGTAAGACTGTCCTTTCTCTCCCTTCTTTTTGTACCCACAAATTAAAATCTGATCGCTTTTCTGACCTGGTTTATATAACGCATAGTTAAGGCAGGATGCAGAAACAGTGAAGTACATGGAGCACAGGGGTCACTGAAAAACATTCATGAAACTGTATGCCATGTTGCATTTCCCATCCTGTTGTAATATGCTGATCCTGCAGAACTGCAAGCAGAAGCTACTACTACCTTCACATGGCAGGTTCAACTTATATACGTAGAACAGGTCTGTTGAGTGGTCTTAAGAAGGTAAGAGAAGATTAAAAAAGGGTGTCTCACTTTAACATGAAATCTGCCTTGGCCTTGTTAGACTAGGGAATGGACATTTTAACTTGACCTATCAGTTATTTTCTGAAGATCACTAGCATAATATTGCATGAACCACTCCATGACTATTGCAATATCTTCTTGGAGGCTTGTCTTGTATACATATAGTATGGCATACAGCTCTTAACAGTCCTTTATACTGAGAAAAAAAAATGGATATGAGAAGTACAGGGAACAAAGAGGACCAGGTGTCCATAGGGCACCCAGATTTGTTCTGCCACCTTTGAGTACCTTCTTGCAGGTGTACACACATCTCTGTTGTCAGTTTTGCCACTGTTGACAAACCTACTTGGAAAAAAGTTGCAACCCAGAAAACTTTTCCCATGTAGAAGCAAGATGGAAAAGTGCATAGGATGGAAGAGCAGCCTTATAATGGATAGATACAACAGGGAGGTTAAACTACCACATACATTCCCAGTTTGCCATAGTCAGGAAGCACAGCATATGAGGTATTTACTCAATAATATGAAAGTGTTTGGTCAGCAAATGAAAAAGTATGTTACAACTGCTTAACAAGCCAGTCAGTCTGTCCTTAGCAGTGAACATGCTGCCTAACTCATATTCATCCCATCTAAACTAATGCCAAAATAGACATATTCCAGTATCTTACCGAAGTAATCATATAGCAAGGTACAAGGATAAAAATGAATCACAACAATTAGACTTTATCTTTCTCCTGAATGCAAAAATCTGAAGGTATTTTAGGTGCAGTGCAGGAAACTGCAATTTTAACAAAACCCAGACTGCTGAGGGAGCTGGTGATTAGAAAATGTTCTCAATTGTTTTGTGACACACTTACTGGTTGGTTTGAAGATCTTCAATTTCTAGGATGACACCCTTTTCATGCAGTCTTGCAGCTGTGTACTTTAACGATGCCTGCTTCAGTTTTTTGCTTCCCTTTACCTCCTCTTTTCCATCCACTTTAATTGACCTCCTTGAATTTCTGGGAGAGAACAAAAAAATGGCTTGTAATTAAGCTACCAGCACACAAATGTCTTTTATATTTCAGCTAGTAATAAAGCTCCTAAGTAGCTATTAAGGAACAATCCAAGAATTAGAAGGATTTTTGGCACACAAAGTAGTCTAAAATATTTTTGTAATTATTTTGAATGAACATTTATACTAGCACTTATCTAAACTCTATTGTGAAATGCAAACCCAGTCTAAAAGAGTTCACAATCATCACTTTAAAGCAGCAATTTGGAAGCATACAGTGACATAGGTATTAAATAAGATTGGTCATTAGTGTTCCTTTTTGGACCACTGAGAAAGCTCCTGTTCATGTCATTAAAATGCTTTTATTTTGACACCTTTACAGCCCTAGTAGGAGTTGGATCTCTGAGTGTCTGCATCATTCATGAAAAATAAGATGCTTTAGGCGTGTATTTCCCCATTCTATTCTAAAGACAAACCTATTTAACGAAGGAAGAACATCAATAGTCACTTCCCAAAGCTTCATGAATATAAAGTATGCTAGTAGCCTTGCAAAGTAATACTAATTAAAGATATTGAAACCATACTATATGGAAACATTATATATATATCAGTCCTCTTTAAGGAAGAATTAAAGAAATGTATGCCTCGTTTAAGGATTTTTGGTTAGCTAAGTGGCAACTCATATGTACTTTTAAATCTGTGGGTTGCCTATTCTTTGGAATCAAAGCTTCCTACTACAACACCTGCTCTACCTCCTAATAAAGCACATTAAAATATTAAAAGACAAGAAGAATCAACTCACTTTCTTGTTAAGTTGTCTAAACAAGTTTTTATATAGGTGTTGTAATAATTAATTTGTTCTTCATAAAATGCTGTCTTGGAGTTAAGTGCATTCAAAGTCTGCTGGAGTTTCACCAGTTCAGCTTTTCGGTGATGTCTGTATCTTCTTTGATTTCGGATATCCTAAAACAGAGGATTGAAGTTTATTATGCGATAAGCTTATTAAGTAGATATATTGACTTTGGGGAAGTCAAGCAGTTAGCCATTGGTTGGAAAGGAGATTGGACAGGTGGTTCCAAACTCTCTTTCTCCTAACGCTTCCATGCAGGATTGTCTCTGTCTGGTGACAGCTCCTCCAAGCAGGCTGCTGTCACTGGGCACCTTAAAACCCTAGGAAAGCCCAGCAGGTTGACAACTGAAAAGCTAACGTTGTGGGTGTCTGCACTAAGGCCCACATCAGTCCAACACTGGCTTTATGTCTTCTGTGGGCAAACTTATATCCCCTCATTCAAGGTGGCTACAAATAGTTGGAGCTAAACGAATTACAAGTTGTGGTAGCCTGAAATTTGCTATGGGCTCCAGGACACTACAATAAATCAATGAAGTGTTCAAATAAGAAACAAATCTTAGTTTACTGATTAACTGAGAGGCAGCATGCTAATTCACAACTACCTGAACTGAATAATGTGGACCGGTAGCCTTTGTTATCCAGACTTAATACCTGTTAACATGTCTAGCTAGAATGGATTTGAGCTAAAAAAATCATCAGTTTAGAAGAAGCATGTTCCATTTACCTTAGCAATCTCATTTATAATTTCTTGGTACTTAGTTGCTGAAGACACTAATCCTGCTTGTTCCAATGTCCGGAGATTTCTCTGAATTTTCCTTTTCTTTTGTTCTATTGGTAGCTGCCCTTCTTCAAAAATAGACTGACTGTGCTTCATTTTCTCTGGAGTTTTGGAATCTAAAATGGCACGTTTTTCTACAAGTTTCAAGTGCTCAGATTCCTGGGTAAAAAGAAAATCCAAAACAGTTATTTTCCAATTAAGGATAACAGTTAAGAATTTGGATGCACTGAATTCTCACAGGAGATAAAGAAATGTAATTGTCTTTGTTTCTATCTTCTTACCAAATTGTCTAAAGTTGCTCAGTTTACTATTCTCCTTTGACATATCTTAAGTAACTCTTCACAACAGACACGTTTCAATTAATCCAAACGTGTCTGAAATTAGCCAGAAGACTCACTGGCTTCATTTAGTTGTATGAAGACTGTCCAGGTCTCACAGGTGCCCCCTACTTACACACACACACACTCTCTAAACTAAGCTGAAAAGTGCATGTTATTGAGATGTGGCTTTGTGCATCAGTATCTCCAGGGCAAATCCTCAGCTGAGAGCTCTTCCCACTCGTTTCTTACATCAAAGATAGCTGCAGTTCCCAAGCCAATGTTTGCTTATATTGCTTAAACAAATATACTAGGCAGCAAAGAACTCAATATACCAAAGTTTACAAGAAAAAAAAGTCCATGAGAGAATTCACCTCAGGCTATTTGCTTGCATTAGTACACAGGAAAGAAGAGGCCATGTTTACAAGTTTAAAGAATTATGAAATATATTATTTCAGCTGTAGTAGTTGACAGCAAGACTTTATGTCCTCCACCTCCCCCCCCCCAAGTTGTTACCAGTCCTACACGTAGTTTAGAAATAGCAAAAATGATCTCATTATTATAGTGACAGAAAAAGCTGTCAGAAATCTGCTTTTAAATAGCTTTAGTAAAATAATTATTTTCTTCCCTATTCAGGCACAATATAGCACTTACCTGTTGTGCAGTGGCTGTTGTTTCTAATATTTCTAAGAGCGTATCCCCTGGCTGAGTTCGTATCACATCCACAATAAGCCTTTTGGTCCTTTTAAACAGGATATATGGGTATTACAAAACAGTTACCACTGGTTCATCTGTGCATTTTATTTCTTTGACTGTAGAACTAGCAAGCACGCCCTTTATGCTTTGTAATACAACTATTTCCTAGGTTTTGTATTCCAGATCTTCCACTGATAACACTGAACATATGACTTCTACACAGACAACAAGAGAAGTGTGTACATACTTTTCTCCCTTTTATTTTAGGAAATATCTAACCGGTTAGCATAGTATAACAGTAGTTATACTGTAATAGTATTATGCTAACATAATAAAAACCCAACCAACAATATAAACAAGGATTCTAATTATGATCATGACAGCAGGCTGGAAGGTCATCTTTCCAAAGCCTGAACTATGCAGGTACATAAGGATCGCATCTACTAAATAAAGTGGAAAGGCGCTCAAAGCTGAACTTCTGAAGGAGTTGCACAGCAGACACTACTTAAGGGGCAGATGTTTCTTTAGTGGCAACATATGGAGCACTTCCTCACCAAAAAAAGGGAAGCTGTTGCACGCTGATATGTAAACCAGTTCTTTTTTGGTAGGAGTTTATCTATTATACTTCAAAGAATGTCTATTACAGAATTCTGTTAATTCAGAGGACACCATTACAAACAAGATTTTATTTTTCCTTCATGAACTCTTGGAATTCCCTCCAGATCCCCAGAAAACAAAGAAAAAACAACAAACAAAACTGGAAAGATTCCCTAAAATTAATTCACCTGTGTTAGTTACATCAACACATTCCTGGCTTTCTCTGCCTGCCAAAACCTTCCTCAACTTTTGGTGGTCACCACCACCATTGACAGTAGCGAACATGAGACAGTGTTACCATTCCACGCACTTGAAAGCCATCTAACAGTATGCTGATATGGCTGGTAATACATGTATGCCTACTTCCTCCACTTCATACCAAACCAGCTCAGCTTTCTTGTTTTCCAGAAGCTAAACAGCCTAGGGCTCCACTCCTCCCCACCCACGTACAACTTGGCATGCAGGCCCTATGCATACAGGCCACGTGTACCGTGCACCTTATGTAAAGCGTTCAAGTCAGAGGTGCCTGCAAATCTTTGGGTTTGTCACAGAAGCCTTAACAAAACCATTTAAAAACAAATACTTTAATACTTCTGTTGAAGAGGCATGTCGCTTAAGAGAAAAAAAGGAAACTACAGTATCTGTGTTTACATCCCTTGTATAAACAGTTGTGTCAAGTATTTTAACTTTATTTTTCTGCAGTTTAACACAGGTTGCTATTTATTCTTCTGTCAGATTGTTTACTAGATCTTAAAATGTAAGAGAGGTTACCTGAAAGCACTTATGCAGAGAAGTTAAATTCTATTAATTTTCTTGCTATTATTTCAATGTATTTCCACACAATGTAAAGCATTAAAAAGGATTTTAAACATTTCTTTTGACCTTGATTTTGCATATCTTCAGAGATTCAGTTAAGGGCTAGCATATTAGTCTGACAGAGGAAAAACAGAACAGTTTTTTTTGTAGTTGTTTGTTTTGTTGTTGTTTGTTTTGTTTTTAAGTGACAACAGCAGGCATATCCATAATAAAAAACAACAACAAAACCCCACAACACTTTGGGAATAGCTCTAGAGCCCTGGCCTGTGGAACACCAAGTGACTAACACTGTTCTGATTTGTCATTGTCTTTGCAGTCTTTTCACTGTCTCCACCTTTGATAACAAGTTAGAGAAAAACAAAATGTTTTTTTTTTTTCTGTTTGATTCAGATCAAATATGTAAAACTTATGGTAGAAAAACTCCTTTTCAAGTTTTTCTTGTACCTAAAATTTTATATTTTTCCAGACTTTGAACAATCGTTTGTGGCTAAGATACAGAGATTGGACTACAGACACTATAGCTAAGAATTTTCTTCAAAATTAAAACTACACATACTACCTAATAAATTCTTTTTTCCCCCCTGCATTTTGATTTTGAAAAAACTTGAAGTTGAATTGAAGTTTGTGTCTACACTCATAGTGCTTGCAAGAACATTAAATCCTTATGTTGTATTTCCCTCTGAAGTGAATTTTTAGCTTTCTCACTTGTGTGTTAAGTATAGAAGTAAACAATCTCATTCTCCCCTTTGTTGAAGTAGCAGCAGGATATTAAATAAGCCTTATTCTGGACGTTTTTAAATAATTCTGAAAATGACGCACAAATCATTGATAGTATATGATTTTATGACAGAAGTTTGGACTATAAAGTAGGTTATAGGTTATCCAAGTACCCAGTCCTTAATCTGCAGACTAAATAGAATAAACATCATTTCCTTTCCCTACATCAAAGCATGCACTATTCATACTGAAGTGACAGTCGCACCCTGTTCCAATGCCTGATGGCAGTAGGTCAGGGAAGTGTTTCTGTTTGAGGGGGAGGAGAAGAGTTTCATAGTGTCCACCCCTTAAACATCTAAACAGTTTTTCATCTCAACTTTCCCAAGGCTGTGATGTTTTAAAGCAGATTTTTTTTTACAGCTTCCCTGAAAATATTCATTATGTATGGATTATGGATCCAATCATTGATCAGTTATTTTTTAAAATATGTATTTTTGAGCAAAACTTACTTTATCATCAGGCTTTTAAGATCCTGATCTTCACCTTCTCGTAACTCGTATTTGCTTGTTAAAGACAGTGAAATCTCTGTTTTTGCAAGCTGATTCAGTGTGCCTTCCCTGTTGGGGTCATTGGGATCAACAGATCCTTCCCCTGTAAGAAAGGAAACATCTTCTACTTCAATTTGCTAATTTTATCAAGAGTCAATGCATAAAACAAAATCACCACCTAAACAAATCATTATGTTATCAGAAGTTTTAAATTTATTTAATAACACACCCATTCCTACCATTCAAAACAGTCTTTTTTTGGGGGAACACTGAATAAACAAAACCATAAACCATCTACTTATAAACTCAGAATATTTTGGAAATGCCTCCAATAATTTCCCTTCAAAGTACTGATCTGCAAGAGACTCACGTCTTCTTTACAAAGGAGAACGATTTAATATCTTTTAACCTAACTTGCAGTGACAGTGAAAAATGAAAGAGCAGTAGCTATTCACCCTGAGCCTGGTATTATCTGTGATGTTATAGCTACTTTCTAAACAAGAAGGAATACAGTTCACTTCCTAATACTGTTGAGGCAACTTAAATATCAGCCACATTTATTCCTTACAAATTTTAATATATATATATTTTAAAACCTCATTTTTAAGTGGAAAAATAACTCTCAAAATTAAAAACTGGTATTTAAAAGTTTCTCTGCAGTTTTGTGGCCCAGAAGAGCAAATCTGAAGGCTAGGTTATTTAAAAATATATATTTTTTTCCCTGTCCAGCAATTTGAACACAAGTGTATCATTTTTAGAAACACTAGTGTTTGGATTTTGTATCACAATTAATCTTCAGTATTGGGTGTGCTGACTGATGCTCGCCTGAGCCAGCAGTGTGCCCAGGTGGCCAGGAAGGCCAACAGCATCCTGGTTGTATCAGGAATAGTGTAGGCAGCAGGGCCAGGGAGGCGATCGTCCCGTGTATTAAGCTCTGGTGAGACTGCACCTCGAGTACCGTGTTCAGCTTTGGGCCCCTCAGTGCAAGAAGGACATCGAGGCCGTGGGTGTCCAGAGAAGGGCTACGAAGCTGGTGAAGGGCCTGGAACACAAGTCCTATGAGGAGCAGCTGAGGAAACTGGGGTTGTTTAGTCTGGAGAAGAGGCGGCTCAGGGGAGACCTTATTACTCCCTACAACTACCTGAAAGGAAGGTGTGGCGAGCTGGAGGTCAGCCTCTTCTCCCAGATAACCAGTGATAGGACTAGAGGGAATTGCCTCAAGTTGCTCCAGGGGAGGTTTAGTTTGGAAATTAGGAGACATTTCTTCTCAGAAGGAGCAGCCAGGCATTGGAAAGGTTTGCCCTGGGAGGTGGTGGAGTCACCGTCCCTGAGGGTGTTCAAGGAAAGGTTGGACATGGTGCTTAGGGACATGGTTTAGTGGGTTACATTGGTAGTAGGGTGATGGTTGGACCAGATGATCTTGGAGGTCTTCTCTGACCTTAATGATTCTATGATTGACAGTTAAAATTGCAATTAGAAGCTCTTCACACATCTCAAGGATGCTGTCAAAGATAGCTACCTCTATTGACTCTGAACAACACTGCATCAGCTTTCATTTTCAGCAGGATCAGCTATAGTCAAAGTGTGAATTCACTTTTGAGAATGTCACAAGTGTTCAAAAAAACACAGTTACAGTAAATGAATCTGGTAACAGAGAGATGAGAGTTCGTATATCTTGCAGTATTTAAATCAAGATCCCATTTAATCTTACCCCAGATTGAAGTCAACCATGAAGACGAACAACAACATACCAAGGAAAGACTCTACATCAGGAACAGGTCCCAGCCCTTCCAGCAATTCATTCAGCAGGTCATTTGACTCAGTGGCAATGGCATCCTGGTGTTCCAACAGTAGCTATAAACAAATGTAAATGAAGACAATTCCAAAAAAACATACCCATTGTCTTTATACTTGTAAAGAAATCTGGAGACTATATACTGGAAAAAGATGGATTGTGATCAGCATTATGGAGGAACTAAAGTGGGTGGGAGGCAGGGGGAAGAAGCATACTCCTTTCTAGACAAAGACTTTAGAATTGTTCTTGCAGTAAGGCAGCTTGCTGTGTTCCTCTACAAGTCACCTTCAGTGCTGAACATCACAACTGAGAAGAAAAAAGTTTAAGATTTGCCTTCAGGGTAACAACCCAAGCAGTGCCTTTCAATGCAGCATCCTGAACTGAGCATACAAAGGGATGAAGACAGCGTCAGTGGTTGTGTAGAAAGATATCTTTTTTTTCCCCCTGTATAACCATTCTAGTAGCTATTTTGAAATACAATACTGTTAGCGATACCTTTCAGAAATAGCTCTGTCTTATAAGAAAGGAAGCTATGCAGCACCTAGGACTATAATAAACAGTAAAGCAGAAGTTGCATATTTATGAACATATTCACAGTAACTTTCATTGCACCTGGACATCTTCCCAAAACTAAGCCACAAAAATATTGGTAAAACAAGTTAGTAAAGACCATGGATGGGCAGTAACATTTTCCTGTAAACAGGTTCTCACTATTAATGAAAAAGTGGTCTCATGTTGAGTTAGATTAAGTCGCCAGTATTGATGACTGCAAAATCCAACAGTTCATTTGCCATAGGAGTATTCCTTATCTGGAAGCCTGATGGAAAGGCAAAGGGTCACCAAGCTTCTTTGAAATTTAACTATAGCAAAGCATGCATAGTAGCCAAAAACTCCAGGACACTGAGTAGTTTAAGCACTGCAAGCTATTTTTAGTCAAAAGTTAATGGTTACTATAAACTTACTGACAACTAAAAAGTCCAAGCCCAGAAAGCAAAGGCACGTCAGCATTTCAGTCATACTAACAGGACAGTTAAGTGAAAACTATAGGCCTGTAACTTAATTTCTCAGTCTTAAGTGAGAATTATAGGCCTGTAATTGTTAATTTCTCAGACTTAAGTGCAGCAACTACCCTACACTGTACATAACATTGAGCATTATATTGTGAGAATTGCTGAGCAACTCTACTCATACTGGGTAAAGCTCCACCATGCTTAACTGTATACAAGCACAGAATGAAAAATACATTCACAGAACAAGTCCTCTCTCAGGCAAGAGATAAACAGGGAAGTGCCAAAAAGCAAAGCTGATGAATCTAACAGATCTCTCATTCCAGCTACATCCTAAAGAGTTGTGAAAAGAAAATAAAAGTTAAGCAGTTGCCACCAGAGCTGATGACAGAGGACAGATTTGAGAACTTTTTTTTAAACTGAACTATGTATGACAAAGGACAGGATGTTTATGCATATCCTGTTACTCAAACTAATTTTGAGCTGCATGACCAGAATGGAAAGCTGAATTTACATTCATAGGGAAGATACAGCAGGAGAAGACAATTCAGATGAAAGCATTCAGGAAGTTTGGTGGAAGAGGTGGCATTGGTAAAAGAAGACCATCTGCTAGAGTTACTGCACTAAAATAATGTGTAGTATTCACACCTAATTGCTTACTTTCTGCAAGCAGAGGACTGTGTTGTGATATTATCAAAAAAGACCAATCTTCTTGATCTCCTTTGGTTAGCAATTTACTTTCATTAAGTTATTTCATATTTTATAGGATATTTTATCAACAAAACCAGAGTAGCATAGTAATTGTCACTTTCAACTCCAAGGACATATTAGAGGAGAAACAACCTCACTAGAAGTAGTGTTTGAATAAGACTAGCTTATAAATGTCACCAATGAGTGGCATAAAGGAATAGGTCTATGCCTTAAATTAAAAGAAAAAGTAGACACAAAGACAATCCAGCAAGCATGTTATTAGCAGACCAGGCTATTAGTTTTCAGCTGAATAAAGAGAACTTGCAATGTGGTATACTGAAAGTTGGGCACTCTACTTTTTCTATAGCATATCTGAAAACATTAGGGGGAGGTTCTCTGTGGTACTTTCCCTTCCCCCCCCAACCCCCCCCCCCCTTTTTTTTTAAGCTAGAAAATAATATTATCCCAGCTTCAAGAGGACCACGTGGAAGACATTTAACTTGTACCCTAAATCAAACTATGGACTGCAGTTAATCTATGATTCTATGATTCTATTCTTTACCCAGGAAAAAAGATCTGTCAGGAAAAACAGCTTCAGTCCTTCCTAAATCAGATATTTACATCTGCTTCGAACACAATGCATATATGATGTATGAAACAAAATACACTGAGTTTTCCTCTTTTCCTAGCATCAAAGGAACTTCTTCAAATTGTGCTTACTTTCTTAACCAAGATAGGAAAGTGTTTATAAATATAAATAAGTTAGCAATATCACACTAGATGGAAACAAAAATGTTCCCCCATCATACAATGTTATATTCCCATTGTTATTCAAGACAGTGCTTTTACATGGAAGCAGTCCTCTAGGAAAAATGAAATCTAATACTCAATGTCAAATCATACTAGACACTGAAGAAATTCTTTCAAAAGAAACACACTTTAAACTTTCCTCAGAGACTGTTATAATTATTTCATAATTTATACATTTTAGTCTCCTAATAAGTATATTCACTTACTGAATGGGTATTGATAATTTCTTCAATTGAGATATATATGACAGGTTTGCTGAGGGTCACCATATCAGAGTATTCATCAATATTGAATTTCTCCTCTGGCTCAGGAACATCACATGCTGCCTGAAAAAAATTTCTAAGAGAAAATGAGAGACAATAATAATTGTTACCTATAAATTCTCTTTAGTTTGGTTGTATAAAAAATATAACCAAGTAATCAACATGCTTTATATTTGTCTTATAATCTGCAATCTACTTTATGTTGATGTGTAAATACGTTGCCTCTGAAGAAAGGTTCCTTCAAACACTAAAGATGACTTCCTGGACAGCTGGTGAAAAATTATTTTTGAGGTAAGATTTTTCTCCTGATTCTGCAAGGAGTGATAACTTGGCAAATCCAAAATATTTAGAGAAACCCATATTTAATGCTTAAGTAGTTATGAAAGGATTTCCACAGAAATACCCTCTGGTGTTATAAATGCACTTTGTAGTATGAAGTGTGCTGAGAAGAAATTATTTGAGATAGCTACATAAAATTACCAAATTATTAAACTTTGGGCTACAAAATTTAAATCACTTCCTCAAATCAAACTGAGGTGTCATAAAATATAGCATTGTTTAAAATCCAAGGATCTTGAGAGGAAAAAATGCAAAAAGTGCTTCAAGCATTATATCAACTTGGAGCTACGCGGAGAACAGAGTCCTACTTCGCAAGACAATGATTTACTCTGAGCTATTAACAGCTTCAGGGATATGCATAGACAACCAAGAAACAGCAAGGTCCTCCTGCCAAAGGAACAGTTTGTTTTCCAAAGTCAGAGGATCTGAACCTGAGCAGCTGGGATTAACCACCATTGGTGTCTAGGGTAGGCAGGGCACTTCCGTTTTAAGTAAAGATCCCCAGAGACTCAGTCTTGTAAGAAGTTGCCTTCATTAAAAGAGGAATTCTTCCTTTTGTAGTAATCAAAGGACTAGCTAGAGTAGGTTCTTTCCTTTATTAACATTTGTTGATCTTGCTACACTTTCTACCCTATTTGTCATGTTTATGTCCTGCCCTTAAATAATACCTTAAATAAATCGAGTGACTAAGGTCATGCCTTTGTGTTCATGGCTGATCTCTCAAGGAAAACCATTATATGAACAGTACATTTGCTTTTATTAAGCATGGTCAATAAGCATAAAAGTTACAAATAAGTTTGACACAGGGCAGAAGAACACTTCAATATAATAGCAACCACACAAAAAGATGGTCAATAATTCCAACAAACTTGTGTCCCGTAGTATAACAGAACAAGCAGTTTCCTATGACCGTACAAAGATGAAAGAATAAAATCTCTTGACAAAGATGAAAGAATAAAAATGAAAAAAGCAACTTTCCTCATCAGTGAGTCTTTTCCTCAGACAAAACATTCAGTTGTCCCACCCACCTGAGGAACACAAATGTTTCTGCTGGACTGTGAACATTCCATGCTGCTCTCATAATCTATATTTCCAGTAAGGAAGTCTTACTGCAACGAAATCAGCAGAGCTGATCGGTGTTCCCAGTAATGCTCAAGCAGAAATACAACATGCTCCTTCTGCTTCAGCTTCCTCAGTGAGAATCCTTCAACGCTTAACTTTGAGCAGGGCATTATTATTATTTGCAGAATGCACAAACTAGTCTTCCTTACTCATCCTAGAAGAGCATTCTTATTGTATAGCTATTTGTGAGAGCCTTTCATACCTGAACTTCTGGTATGTCTGTGAGAGGTAAGCATTCATAGATGACAGGTGTTCACTCTCGCCTTCAAAGAGCTTGTTAGAAGCAGCATGCTGAAGGACTTTTGCCACACAACCTAGATTCCTCCTCTGGTCAGGGTGTATCTGGCCCCCGGCTGTCATATCAATTATATCAAAACCATCAGGAGCAACAATGGCAGGGTTCATATAGCGATAGTACAGGAGGTTTCCAACAATCTATAAAGAAAAAAATTAAGAGAATTTCTTTTTCACACATAATCTCATTTTACAGAACATTATCAATCACTTCCAACTTAGCCATATGAACTGGTGGTAGAAAACAAGGAAAAACTGCTAGGATATATGTCTTACCTATGTGTCTAACTGAAAAGAGTGTGATCTTTTATATGATGCAAGGACAGTAACGTGCACCATGCCATAACACAATAAAAAGCCTACATACTTCCATGTAAATAGATACTTCCGTGTAAAACCATTCACTTTTTTAAACATCTTTCCAAGATATCAGACAGCTATGCATTAAAAAAATGTTTAGAAATAGAATTGCTCGATTTCAACTATATTATTTCCATTAAAAATAACCATCTGGATTTGACTGTCAGAAACCTACCAGACATACACTGGAATCTTCTAATTTATATTTAAACCACCACCAGCAATAAAAGCTATAAATAGTTTATTTTTAAGCTTTGGAGTAACAAAGTTTCTGGGTAAAATATTCAACTTAAAATAGCTCTTAAATATCTAGTAAACTACTAAGGAAGAGAAAAATCAATTGCTCATCTCACAACAAATTCTTCCAACACTTTGACAAATGTCCCAATAACACTTAACACAAAAGCTGAAGTTCATTAAAGTACCAAAAGCCAAATTCATAAAGGAATGGAATCAATCTTTTGTCATAACAACTCTTCAAAGATTAGTAGTCTGTTAAGCTCTGAGTCAGTTCTTACATTCATTGGATTTGCTCCACAGCAAAATTTTAAAAATATATGTATTCCAAACTTTGTAATGAATATTTTCAATTAAACAACACTCAATCATTTTTGCATTTAGAATTTGTGCCTTTTAAAGCATCAGTTATAGACTTTTAAAATAAGGTTTCAATTTGGTACTGCTAGATTTAGGCAAGCTAGTGCAAGGCATTGAGTTGAACACATCAAGACACATACAACTTTCCTTCTCGATTTTGATAGGTTTGTCTCCACAGGTTCATTTTCTGAAGTGCAAGAGACAGTTGCCAATGTTTAATGCATCCATTGACATTAAGAGACAAGTCTCTTAATGTTTTTTTTTTTTTATTAAGAGACTAGAAAACAGGTTTTCCAAAACTGCACTCTCTACAATGATCTTGCAGTAACTTGTATCATGCAGATGGTTGTTTCATATCTTTCCTGGTCCCAGAAAAAGAAACTACTTTTCTTTCTGCAAAGACCCCTAGTTTATGTGTAGTCACCTGTAGAACCTCCAGCTTGCACAAAGGCTTTCAGTTGGATGCTTTACGCTCTATTTTCTACTTATTTCTTACGTCAAGCAATACTTTAATCTGCTTTGCTGAAGTGATGGATAGAAGTACTTCAGAAATGCTGCCTGGTGCCATATATATACATGTATGGCAAGTCCCATTGAAATGGATACCTTGCAATTTTAGAACCATTTCATTAAACACTAATAAAAGCACCTTTACTGAAACGTAAATAGTTGTAATTTGAGAGTTGTCAGTCTTTCAGTTGGCTGTTGGCTCATGGAGCAAGGCCCCTAAAGAGGCACAATGGCTATATGACAGGTTAGAGATGATCACTGTGCTAGTACCATACTTATCACTCAGTTTACTTTTCAGTCTAAGCTTCATTTCCACAACTTTTAGAACTACCTTAAGTGTGTGTAATACAATGAAAGGACCTACTTGTAACTTGTTTTTAGAGCTCTTCCGCAGTGTCTTTAAATTAAAATACTAACTTTTTTTTTTATTATTATTAAATATATTACTTTTCATATGCTAACTTAACTTCAGGGAAGAAAAAAAATATAAAAATCAAGACCACTGTGTTCTTCATGAAAGGACCTCTGGTGGGAATGGCAAAAATATAAAACCAAAAAGCAAGATGATTCAAATAAAGCCCAAACCTCTAAGAACTGTTACTAAGCCGACTATCTAAAAGAAGTTGAGCAGTGTCATTAAGAATTGCTGAGCACACGGACTAAGAAATCTAGGTTGTGGCAACAGAATTCCCTTCTCTTCCTCTTCTACCACCCCTTTAAAACCCAAGTAACACCAGATCCCTTCAAATAAATGCTGTTTATCAGTTCATTAGAATGCTTAGTATCAATAAAAATCCCTTTTGGCATCAAAAGAACAAGCTGCTGGCAGTTTGCCCTTGGAAGTCTACCTTTAGTAGTTCATCTTCTGTTGCATCAGGGAATTTCTCATGGAGCGAGCTCTTCAGAACTTTGGCTATATATCTCATTCCATAACTACATGTGGAACAGACGAAAAGAAAAATAATGGAAAGACTTAGATGAAACAAACAAATCATGCTAGTAAACCAAGTTACTGGCTCTTCTGTCACCTACTTAAAACACAAAACAAATGGTAATGGAAAATACAAGAAGTTTCAAGTATATGGAGACATTCACAAGACTAAAGGAGAGTAGAAGTGGGAAAACCACTCCCTCTACTGGGGAAGTCATTTGAGATGCACATATCAAATTGTGTAATTTGAAAGGATCACCATTGACAAAGTTTATATGAAGCTTCACCGTTCACATGAACTGAACCAGATAGAGTTGTCAACTCAGCACTTACGGCATCATATTGAGAGATGAAAAAATGGATGTGAGAACTTTATCAGTTACTGCTCGCAAACTCTGAATTGATGATTCCAATTTACTGACCACTTCTGTGTGTGTTAATGCTTGTTCCGTAGTAACATCATATGGCAATTTGCTGTAAAGCAAACAGACATTAAACCATGCTAAACATATTTGAGAATAAAATAGATTTTTTTTTTTTTGCCTCATAGGAGTCAGTGAACACAAAAACACAAATACAGCTGAAGTTTACACAGTAACAATAATTTTAATAGGGTGTCATGTGCCTTAGCTTCTTTTTTGGAGGGAACTCTTCATTTGGGTAAGGACAACAGGCCACGTTCCTTCCCTTTGTTACAAAAGAGGATTCCTAAATTTGAAAATGAATTTAAAAAGTTCCAATTCATAGTTCTTCAGAAGGACAGTACTATCACATTGCTATAAAAATAGAACAAAGTGTTGTAAATTATTTCAAGGCATGGCTTACTATACTTGTAAAGATGAAGTAAATGACTTCTGATCATTTTCAGATCTGAAAGGATGTGGAATGAACATAAACTATATTTTCTTTTTGATTAACCCGAGCCAGTCCAAAGGTTTAAGGAATGTTATACTTGGAAGCAAATTTAGATTCACAGCAAGTAAACTTTCAGGAACTGGGATCATCTGGCATCATTTCTAGAATAATCTGTAGGGGTGCTAGAGGAGCTTGTGTGATTAGTTGTAGAGCAGAAGCTTTGAAAGCAAGGGTGATGAGGGGAAGTGGGAATTCATAAAGAACTTTTCTTTCCCCTTTTCCTCATCTGATTTTTCCCCTCAAGCCATAAGCAATCACAGCAGTGGTACAGATGTTACTTGAATAAAACCCTTGGGATCACTTAAATTAGAAAAAAGAAAGGGTGAGGGAGTTGGAGGGTGTTCAGCCTGGAGTAGAGGAGGCTTTGGGGAGATCTTAAAGTGGCCTTCCAGTACCTAAAGAGAGCCTACAGGAAAGCTGGGGAGGGACTCTTTGTCAGGGAGCATAGGGATAGGACAACAGGGAATGGCTTTAAACTAAAAGAGGGTAGATTTATATCAGATATAAGGAGGAAATTCTTTATTCTCAGGGTGGTTGAGGCACTGGAACAGGCTACCCAGAGAAGCCATGGATGCACCATCCCTGGAGGTGATCAAGGCCAGATTGGATGGGGCTTTGAGCAACCTGATCTAGTAGGAGGTGTCTCCGCCAATAGTAGGGGGGAGTGGAACTGGGTGATCTTTAATGTTGCTTCCAACCCAAACCATTCTGTGATTCTGTAAAAGTAATTTATTGTTCAGAACAGGTTAAAGTACAATATTTCAAGCACATCTCCCCAAGAAAGCATCCCACTGTGTTATGGAAAGATGGGGGAGGGAGGGATAGACACAAACACAGTTTGTCAGAGAAGGAAAAGGGAAGTTAAACTGAGGGATGCCTTAAGTATGTAAGAGATGGTATGGTACATCCAGCTTCCTCACTCACCTGGCCTCACCAGTCTGCATTTCTAGCTGGTTTACCCATGACTTGTACACATCTACAGGACTAGTGTTGATTATGAGGGACTTGTCATCCATGATCTCCTTCACTACTGGTGCCAGGAGTTGGCGCAGAGTGTTCTGTCCACGAGCACCTCGATTGAAGCTGACGACCATCTTAATGACAGTGGGATTTCCAGTGACAATATCCTGTATCTGGTCTACCTTAGAGCTGTATCAACAATAGAAAAGTTTAAAGATCTTACTTATGTATGCAGTTATCAATGTTTTTAAGCATTTTTCAGAAACCACTCTTTTGAAAGCACCCTTTTTGCATATTCAAACATGTTTATGCAGACTATTTCTTAGACTCCTCTATAGAACAATATTTTAGCAGTTAGTATCTGAATCCTAGCGTGAGTTAATATAATGTCCCTGGAACACAGCATAGTGAATGATCACTAAAAAAAATCCACAAAAAACAAATCAGGGCCCAAATGCCTGTTAAATGCATAAAACAAGGTTTCAAGTTTTTTTTTTTTTTTTTTTTGAAAAACTACCATCTTTACTACACTTTCAGAATACATACCTACGCAGAAAAAAAAGACTTCCTCACCCTTAAATACTCAATCACAAAAGCAAGAGAGCCCTTTTTCTGAAGTGACTATCACAAAAAATATTCTTCAACATAGGAAGATTTTTCTAAACTGAAGTGTTAATTTTGCAGGGTTTATTATTTAATTTTCAGGGTAAATTATTACCTTGAAAGCAAAATTCTCCACTGAAATTTATATACATGGTCTCACAGCAATTAAAAATTTAACCATTAAATTCTTTTAGGTATGAAGAATTTACTGAAATGCCTGTCAGATAAATTAACTAAAGTCTTGTACTAAATGCACATACTTTATTTCCTCTTCTAGAGCAGTTTTAAAGAGTTTGAGAAGCAGATATTCTTCTCGTTGATTAGAGGCATAGTTGTAGAGAGTGAAGATAACTGTATCCATAAACTTGGTTGATTTGTTTTGAGGCATCTGGAAAATCAGCTTCGCCAGATACATGGGATTAGTCTACAAAACAAACAAATTATTTGAACATTATTTTCTGAGATAAACCATCGCTACAAAGGGCATCTGCCCTGGGAAGATCTAAGCTTCTAGAAAATTTTAGGTGAGATGTGATTAATTGGAAGGGCACAAAATTTATTATATGCTTTAAGCTGCTTATCAGACAGCTTCCTTTGAACCACATACAGCGAAGGCTAAAACTAACAGTAATTCATGTGGACTAAAAGATATATGGAAGAAAACATTTATTTGGTTTCAGTATGGCCTGAAGTTATTCTCAGCAATAAAGCATCTATATTTCTTGCACAGTTTAAGGACAGCATGGATTTTCTCAATTGCAGGAAACATTAGAAGACCAAGACAGTATTTACCATGGTCTACATACAACACTCCTGTGGAAATCTTTTCATAACCACTACTGACATTGCTAAAATAGAGCAAGCAATATACTTCTTTTCTTTAGCTTTTTGCTCTCATGTTAATTTTTACTCTAAGACTTACCTGTAAAAGGTAGAATAAATGTTGATATGCCTCCAGTTTTTTTCTTCTCTCTTTGCTCAAGCCTTTGATACCCTGTTTGTCAACCATAACCATCTCTTCTAGCTGATTTTTGCTCTTTTTGTTAAGTTTCTTACTGTGCAATACCACATCCTGCAATGATCAAAGGTTTATATTCTATATAAATGTAAAAGACAAATAGGAAAAAAACATTTTTTCCAACTATTTTATATGTTGCTATGAGGTCATTTACTAGCAGCTTTGTACTTTTTGTTACTTTATTCACTGGCTGGTCTTTTGAACATTTTTATTTTGCCACCAGTATGGCTTGCCAACAGTGATTGTCTGGGAAATCTGATCTCATGTATAGACTCATTCATTATTTAATGAACAATCTCTCAAATATGATCAGAAGACTACTCCATTCTACCAAAATGCTTTTAAGTCTGCCAAATAATTACTGTTGGACAAAGCAGCAAAACAAAGTGACATTCGGTGGCAAACAGAAATACCACTCAGGACAGAAGAGCAACTTCTCACGCAAGCTGTTCTGACGAGATTACTTAAGACAAGCAAAGCAAGTGCTTCATTTGACAGTATTGTAACTAATTGAGGGTGACGAAGTGTTGTCACAGGTTGCCCAGAGGTTGTGGAGTCTCTCTCCTTGGAGATCTTCAAAAGCCACCTAGAGAGGGACCTAGACAACCTGCTCTAGGTAGACCTGTTTGAGCAGGACAGGTGACCTCCAGAGGTCACTTCCAACATCAACCACTGTGTGTTTCTTTAATCCTGAGCTCTAACACAGAGAAGTGGTCAGTGTATGTTACTAAGTAAACCTGAAGAGTCTGCTGACCTGAAGAGTGATTCTGTTTTTCACCAGCAGCCCAATCTTTATATCCATTAAGTTCAAGTCCTTTTCCAGCTGTTGGTTGGATCGAATTTTTGTAACCACTTCTTCTCTTAATCTTGTTACTTCTAGTTCTTCTTGAAAATCTAAGTCACTTTGGTCCAAGAGGTAGGCAAATTTGCGCAAGACAGGCAATGGTGGATTTTCAGCACCAACTATAGTTGAAGAAAAATGGCCTTTTAGTTAAAACATTACTAAACACGTGTAAAACCCTTGGGAAACTGATTACAGTGTAGAAAAAGCTGAACTGCAGAAAGGTTATAACAGTTAGAAGCATGAGCTGAATGTTTATCATACAGTCTAAGTACAAGTATGTAAAATAGTATAGGTAAAACACAACTGGTTTCCAACTGTTTGCATCTGCTTTTGAAGCGAATAGGAAACTAAAATCTTGGATGATTTTTTTTTTTTAAGTGACACACAGTAACGTACTTCTGCCCAGATATACAACAAATAACCATTACCACTTACTTAGTGTTCTGTAGTCCTCCCTGGCTTTGTTTGCTCTGAGAAATGCTTGTATCTTCACAATTTCTTCATTCTGTAAGGTACAAAGATCAAGCAAACAATCGAGTTAGGACATATTTCTGTAATGTGCATGTAGTCATATTACCCTATTTACTGCTCCGTGTTCAAAATGAAGAAAAAGGACTTACATGATCCTTGAAGTATTGCAGCCGCTTCCTGTAGGCTCTCTTTGCTAGCCACATTTTGACCCATGACTGAATCTGAAAAATAAAAAATTAACACATTCTGCACAAATGGTTTGTATGTGTGTATCTGACTGCACGTGTTTTAAATTTGTATCTGACAGTCCTCTGTTGTAGGCACGCTGGTCTCATGTGCTTGTGGTATATATGTCCAATATTCTCTAACTTAGTATTATAGAAAGAAGTGTAAGAAAATCTGTTATGATCCACTCAAGCTCAAAGCCTTATAGAAGTCAAGCACACAGCTTTCAAGAAGCTTTCTATTTACTAAATCTGTCAATTAACATTCAAGCACCATGTAAATTTCTGGAGCACGAGCCCATTCATTTTCTGCTGCTAGCCTCAGATTCCCAGGCACCAGAGAACCAAGTCAAGGGATGAAGAATACTTAGACCGAGAAGCAGAGGGGAGTCTTACCTTGACAATAGCACCAACATTGCCTTGAAGCACCTTCAATCTGTCAACGTAGCTTTTCCTTTGTTTGAATCCTTTCCAGAAAGCCTGTTTTATAAGGAGACATTGTGAATAAGAGACTGATATTTAAGTCTACATAAATATTGTTAGCAATTTCTGTGTGTATGTTACAAGAAAAACGGCCTTTACAGTAAAAAGATAATCTAAATGTAATCTTGCTTGTATTTTTAGGCCACCCTGACATATTTCATTCCAATTTAGTCCAGTTTTAGAACTGTTGTCCAATATCAATTCCTCCCTTCCCCTGAAGCCTTCCTTACTCTTATCACCAGTACACCTTTAACATCCCAGTCATTAGCTTCATCCCTCACACAGGAAGACCCAGCCTCCCTCTTCTCGCCCATTGCATCCCAGAGCTGTTGCTTTACCTAACGGAACCCACATTGTTCTTGTCCTGGCCTCCTCCTCAAGTCTGTGGTCTTTCTGAGACATTCAGGATCATCACCTTGTACCACAGATGACAACCTGCCAATTCCCTTATTCAGCTCTCCTTCTGCTAGCTCAAAGTAAACTTTCGGCAAGGACCTCAGCAATACAGATCATTCAGCTGTTCCCAGCATTTACCATAATGCGTCTTTTGTCTATCCAACCAGTGACATCAGCCTAGTCCTCCACTTGCTGGCTTTTCACAACAGCCCATCTCTTTTAATGCTCATAGAAAAATATCAGAGAAGAACTTCATTTACCTAAACTTCTCCTCACTTTTGAACCTCTTCAAAGACCCTAATTACTCAAGCAGCAGTGCATGACTTTACTGTGCCCATACACGATGTAGGAAAGTGAAAACCCAATCCAGATAAGAGCTACTAGTATTTATCATCATGAATTTTTAAGTTGTTACTATAGACACCAAAATAATCAGTTGTACATTTGCCTATAATTTTGTAAAGGGTAGTTGGTTGATTGTTTTTCAAGAGTTAAATAAATTGTTTCTAAACCATTTGAAACCACTGTGCATGCATTTGTCAATGTTCACACTCAGCACACAGAAATGTTTCTTTTACACTTATTTTGGAGTTCAACAAACAGAAGACATCCAAGTAACACTGCCAGAGCTTAATAATACCAGGGCGTCTACCACTCCCTATCAAGTTATGACTTCATGGAACAGAGGCAAACCATTTCCAAGGTGGGATAGTCTAGAAAGGAATGTATTTCTTAAGTCATGTTTTGCCAAGGAATTTTTGCTTCAATACTCAACAAATATATTCCAATCTCATCCAGTCTTGGTTAGGTATACCATGCAAGACCTGAACACCTCAGAATAAAGCCAAGGCTATGCATTTCTGAGCTTTTCTCATTGAAGTGGGTTAGATTGCAGGTGGGTACGATCTATTATTTGAAAATGGGAGGTTTTCTATTTAAAAGCATAGTTATTCCAACTAGGACAGGAACACATTTGCAGAAGTAAAGTCTGAATCGCTGATTTGAGAATTTTGTTATTAGCAGTCTGTTTTCAGCAGTGATACACCACTTAATCACTCACATGCAGATAGTTACCCAAGCCAGATTACATTCTCATTCTAATACAATACCTGTATTTTGATGGCAGATGGTTCCTGGCTTTGGAGGTATGCTTTTCTCTCCTGATAATTCTTCCTGACTAAGTATCCCCTTGCTCGGGCTTGCAGCTGAACAATCAGATTTTCATTAGCAAGCCAAAGCTGCTCCCGATTGTAATCTGCTGTGACTTGCCCAACAATGCTCTGTTAAGGGATCACAGAAAAAGGTCATTTAAAAGGAGCTAATAAAAAAACACTAAACTAAACAACAACAACAAAACTTAAGGACAAAACCATTCTGGAATCTGTCCTGTATTCTCTCCGTCTGTATTATGTTCATCATATCTGAACCCCTACAACTTACCCCTAAGCTTTAGTCAGTATGAAGAGCTACTTTGCTACCACTGAATTTTATGAGGGGTATGAACTCCTTTCAAGCCGGAGTTAACCAGCTGGACATGCTATTTTGAGAAAGTTATTTTTATTTTATTTCATTTTTTTAAACCTTAGGATTCAGAGTTCTGCTTTCCTACTTTCAAGTTTTTTTTGAAGTCATATCTAGAAATACCTACCAAATCAGGGAGCTCTGTATATAGAAACACACAAGTAGTGTTGCAGTCAGAATTTCTGAAGGACCTATTGTGGTGATTTGAGCTATCTGTGCAGCAGAGTAAACCAGTATCCTATATGAGCTACATCAGAATACAAAAAATGCACAAAAGCTTGTGTGATCCAGTAATTTAAGTTGTATTTCATGGTATTGCAAAATCTCCACAGTAAGCGGGTTTAAGTTTCACACATCTTATTGTACTTGGAGATACAGGAATGCTGAAGACGAAAAAATTTGAAAGTATACAAAAAGCAGTCAGACTTTCCTCCGTAAGTGTCCACTAGTGGCTATTAAAAATGTTGCTGTAACCTTCAATTAGGGAGCCCCAAAATCATTAGGATATATAAAACAGGAGGCTGTGCCATCACTATTATCTCAGACTTTAGATGTTGATATTTTAAGAAGCAGATACGGAACCAAAATGATCTTCAGTCTCACCCAGAACAGCCTCTTCCTTTGACATTACCATGTTTTGCTATCTATCCCTCAAGTTCTTATGCTTCATGTTTGCAGCCAAAGCAAATATTTTAGCCATCTACCTGGATTTCTTCACCAGTTAACCAAGAAGTTTTTGGTACTACTCCTCCAGGGGCAGCACAGGTACCTTCCTCGGTTTCCACATTGTAGTAGTAATCATACATATTTTTCATTACAAGTTTAATCCATGGACCTTCTGTAGAATCTGAAAGCAATACATGCTGTCATTTGCACACATTTGTGTCCTTTTACACTGATAACTTACAGCTCTCCTCATTCACTCCCCATCTCTACATCTGCTATGGAGCAATTTTATACAAAAAGGCACTACATATTTTGGCCCATTTTGTAGTAAGAATATTTTCAAAATATCTTATTCTGCTGGGCAGTATCATTCTCCTAGAACGAAACTGCTGTGATGTTTGTACAAATCCATAGTCAGCTTCTCAAAAATACATGTCAACTTGGTGCTTGCTGCTGAAACAGCGTATGCCACATCTTCCATCATCACTCACTATTGGAACAGCCTATTTAAGAAAATATTTTTGCTATCTTCTGGCCAGATGCTGGGCCTAATTAACACTTAGCTCCCACCAGAGATTTCCTATGTCCATATCGTTGCCTTGTTTAGTGCTTCAGTAAACAATACTGCATCCTGAAAGGCAGGAAAAAATTCATTTCCTCATGGACAAAAAAAAAACAAAGTAAAGCTGCTAAGGTCAGTTGTGCAAAATGCCCTCTCCAAACTTGTGTTGCTGATATCTGCTGCTCAGGCAAACCACAGGGTCCATAAATGGGTCATGGGCACTCTCGCAGAGCCTGACCTTTGACAATAGTCCGTAAGGCTGAAGTGTGCAGTCTAACCCTTTCCTTTGTCTGCTAACAGGAAAAAAAAGTCGGAGAGTAATGTGGTTTTCTGACAGGACAGATTAGCCTATTGACAGTCAGAGAAGATGCCCTGAATTCTCTCTGAGGCTACTTTGATCTTAGCTAGACTCTGGAACTAACTAGACATTCCTCAGCATGCAGTGGGCCCTGGATGATGCACAGAACAGTTCACCATCATGTAAAATGCACTTGGGCAACTATAACGCATTTCTCAATATATTCCAAAAATTAACAACCACATCCCTCACTTTACAGTGATTTTAGGTAAGCTTTTTGTGCTAGTTTTCCAGTTGCCTCAGTGACAGGGAAATGTGAAACTTTTCTGTTCAGGATGGCTTTTACCATCTTTAGTTTTCAGCTTCTTGGCTTCAGAGAGGTTCTTGAAGTAAGTTTCGGCACATTCTGAAACAATCCGTAATCCAAACTTGGACTGTAGTATCATCGCGATTGATTGTGAGTCACCCTTCTCCAAGCTCTTGTTAATCAATGATATTCCACTGGCCACTAGGGAAAAACAACGATGGAGAAAATTAAGTGTTGTACTCTACATACCCACAATGCTAACCACTAGCAACTTTGATAATGGACTTCTGGGATGGTTGCACACAGCAATCCAGTGCTTCACCTTTTTGTAGCCTCCTCTGTGCTCTTAAGGAAGAATATTTCAGAGAACAGCTGGCTTGTTAGAAAGCGTGCCCTCCACCCAGGCAGGGATGTACTCACAGCATGACAGAGCACTCTGAGGGCAGAGCTGCTCCCCATCAGGTGGGACACCAGATAACAGCAGGGGCAAGTAGCTAAGGATGGCAGGTTTTCTCACTTAGCCTGCCCAACAGGTAGGCCCATAAAGCAGCAGATCGCTCAGGAGCCTGATAGAGATGCAGCGGGTCATTGTGTTACAAGCCATAACATTGTGTTACAAACTGTAAACCTTAACATTCAGTTTTACTGTGCAAAATCGGAATAAATTCCATTTGTCTTGAGCAAAGTTTTGCAACACTGTGCCAACACCCTAGTCAGGATCCTGAAGCAACCCTTCCTCATCATCATCCCCTTAAATTTGAAGCTTGTCTAAAGCTGATGAGGCAACACCCTTGAGTTTGCCAGCAATGCAGAGTTTGCTTTCAGGGCACATAAAAGCAATGCTGTGAGACATGGTCAAACTTCCAAGTTACATGAAGTTACCCATGCGCCAGATCAGGGCTTCCTAAATGTCCTTTTCTTTGTGCAGGTCTCATGGTCAGCAGAGGGGCTGATAACACCACCCCTGACAACATGCAGCAGCACATCAAACTTCAAAGTGCCTTACACAATAAAGTTATATGCACCACTGCTTAGAAACCACTACTCTGATCTTAAATTTTGTTCCTTAACATCTAAATTCAAGATGCATGCACCAAGGAACAAGTGAAAAGACACACGCAGCTAGAATATCTGTATTATATCCTTGCTTAAGTGAATCCAGGTAACTTTGCTTGCTACAGCTGCTTTTCAGACTACAGCACCAAGCATTTTTCCTTGTGTGTATCTGGATCAATACAAGAAAGGTCCCTCTCTATGTTCATTGCTTGACCTACACATATTTTTCCACCCACAGCTGCCACAAAAGGTGCTCAGTGTCAGTAGTGAGACCTGGCCTAAATACAGGAGGCAACGTGTGGGACTGAGCTAGCAGAACATTTCAGCAAAAGACAGTTTTCCTTTGTGGTTAGCTTGATTAAAGCAGAATGGGTACAATCACATTCGTCTGGGCAGAAACAGATCCATCTCCACATAACTTGGCAGCCAGCTGAGAAACTACGTGAACATGTAACACCACATCACCATCGTCTGGACCTCCACCAGATCATATCCTGCCATGTTTCTGTGCTTCAAAAGAAACAGCCCTGTCCCAAGCACACACTCCCCACAAGGGTAGGCATGACTTTTACAGCATCTCTGATATCTCAGTACCCAGGCATACAGCCTCAGCAGGGAGGAAGCAGGAATGACTGGGAAGGAGCACATTACCAGGAGTGTTACATGCTGCTGGCCCAGGTGGCTCAGTCCTAATCAAGCACATCTCATCACCTCCTCAGCTCTGGTCACCAGTATTTGAATATTTTTCTCTCCTTTTTGTCCTCTAGTTAGGGGTGCTGGAAGCTATTGCTACACAGACAAAAGAACACACAACCTAGCTTACAGTTATTTCTGTAGATCCCTCGCTGCCTGGCTTTTTCCTCATCTTTTAACTAATTGTGTTTTTCTTCTAAAATAAACACAAGAAAAAATAGTGGGGAAAAACACCAATTCAACAGAAATTGTTTGTACTGGTGTACTAACACTTCATTCTGCTGCTGTTGCTCTAAAGAAGGGCCATGTGGCCTTGCGAAATTATGAGATGTGAAATTTAGCTATCCTTGACTGCAGGAGAGGGGCAGGCTCTCAGTGCATGGACCTGCTCTTGCAGCAATCAGGATCTCAGCAGCAGATAAGCACTGTAAAGGGCTCTTCCACATCTATCCTCCCTCCAAGAAGCTAAGATACACAAAGAGGCAGCTGCCCACTGTGATAAGCCTGAACTCTCAGCAGGGCCAAAGATCATCTCTTTTCTATAACACAGCTCTCAAGAGGCAGATCCTGCTTTCACAGCCCCTTCCTATGCAAAGATGAAGGTCTGCACTGCTATCTCTTCCTGAAGGGTGCCATGGTATACAGCTACTGTTCTGCCAATCTTGTTTTGATCTCTTCTTGGACAAGGAGTACAGGGGTTGAACTGATTCAAGACACAAAGATAAGCCAAATTCCACAGCAAACACCACAAAGAATCAGGAAGCACACGAGTCTTTACTGAACACGTCTTCCTAAAGGAAGGTACAAGATAGAGTCCTTTACTGACAGGGCAGGTATTTTATAAAGGCCTTATCAAGTTTTAATATTGTAGTATTTAATACTTCCGCAAAGCATTAAAATGACTTGGAAAATGATCAAGATGGTTCCAGTATAGCTGTCAGTACCTTCTCTTACTTGACTGCTATTGCCATTGCTGCAGCTATCTCAAAATATACGTTTTGTCCTAACTGAAACAGAACCATCTTATGTTGCCTTTACTTTTGTACACAAGCTTTGTGGTAGGGAGGGGATTGTCTGCCTTTCAAAAATAGCTTCTCTGAGATAGATCAAAATGCAAGTTAATTTCCAAGTTGGGAATGAGTTGAGTTTTCTAAGTTTAGGCTATGTGAACACAACATGTTAACTTCCTGAAACAGGATGCATTCATTATAGCAAGTACCAGGTTCTGTGCCGTGGGGAAGTTTTAAATCTCAGTTTTTAGCTCCAAAATCTTAGAGCACTTCTGAAGAATGTGCTGTGCTGACACTGCTCCGTTTCAACCCAGAGGGCAGAGTACAGGAGATTAGTAGTTATTTCCACTAGGGACTTGTTAAAATAGTTGAAAACTATGAAAAGCTGTGCATTTGCTACAAAAATGGTGGCATTGATTATGTGAAGAAGATTTTACTGAAACAACTACTAGGTAAAGCAATAGCTTATCTTTTTCAACATTGTATGGTACTAGTATATGCATAATGCTGAACTAATTTCTGTATGCAATTTATGTGATATATATGTAAAGTTCTTATAGCAGTAGATACAAACAAACATTTTCAAGTCACTCTTTAGCTTTCGTTCACATCTGTTTATAAGCTACGCATTTCTGTCTCTTCTCTGAGCTCAGATGTTTCCTCAGGCTTTCTCATGCCTCTGGGTGGCATTGAAATGAACCTTATTTTGTGGAAAAAAAATGGGTATCAGCACCTCCGAGTACAACAGCTCAGTTTGGACAACATATGTGCATCTAACCCTGCCTCAGAAAACACAAGCCAGATGCTTTTCTTAGATGTGTGACCAATGAAAATCCTTCACGTGTTTTCAGTATATCTGACTGATTGAATTAGGATTGCAAATCAACTCTAAAACAGTAACATTAAATTCACTAGTTCTGTAGCAAGGGTAGAAGATTTAGTTTTGTAATAGCTGGCTGTTTTTTTTTTCTTCCATCCACAACTTACAAAGCACTAACTGCTGACATAGCATGCCTATAAGTAAACAAATGACAGCACTACTTTAATGAAGGCTGAGTGCAGCACTGCAGGAGCACATCAAGTTCAGTAGTTGTATTCCACAACCTATCAAGATGCAAAAGAAAGTTCCAGACTAAGAAGAACAAGAGGAATACAGATGCAGCTTAATGCTTACAGATTTCAGCTTCTTTTATATTGTTATTGGCATCAGTGATTCCCTTTTGTATTTCATCCAGCCATAGCACTGCTGATTCATCCTGGGTTTCCTGTAAAAAGGACAGAGAAAAGCCTTATGAAAACTGAATTATAAAAGTGTCTGAACATACAGGTAGAGCTCATATGCAGACTTCCCATGCAAAGCCCTCGGGCATTAAAAAATAATTTTACCACTTAAAATGAGCAATAAAATAAGTTCATATTCCATTTAGTGACTAGAATAAATTCTTGCTCAATAAAAGTTCTCCAAGCTTTCACATGTAAAAGACTCCGTCTTGCTAAAGGTGAGTAAGATTTTGAGCAGAGCTGGAATTGTTTTAATTTCCATAACGCATAAGCAATTTAATTAAATAAATCAATTAAATAAAGCATTACATATATCCAAATGTTAGTAGCCAGCACTACGAGCACAAAGGAGAATGCAAGAAGTTGATATTCATCCCAAATCCCTTATATGGGAAGGCTGTACACATGAGTAAAGGTTACATAAGAAAATAAAAGCAAAAGATGGCATAAAAAGACAACTCAGGTTTAATAATGATGACTTAGCTCAGGTGGCAAATATTTCAGGAGTTAAGTGGCAGAGCAGGTCTCACTGTCTACAGGCTGACCATGCTTGATGACTTTGTACCCAAGTTAAAATATAGGGTGCTTGGTACAAAATAATCCTTTTAATTCTCCTAGTTTCAGCCTATGACTACAATGGACAGGACCGCCGTCCAGAAGCATGGAGGCATTAATCAGCTTAAACAGCCACAGACACAAGTTTACACCAAGAATTGTAGGCACAAAGGAGGCACGGACAGGCCCCAGTGGAGCTCTGGATTGTACCAGGTTCTTTCTAAAGAGGAAAGAAGCATGTCATATCTATAATAGGTGAGAGAAACAGCAATGCATTGGTTTAATGAAGATACACGAGTATATACACACAAATACTTCAAAAATAAAAGCCAGAAAGGGTCTCAAGGTCAAACATCTTGTGGGGACAAAGAAACAACTTCACAATGGATGCCACTGTCACAGGGACCAACTCTCGGCCGAAAATCCAATAAACCCGTTATCTGCAGAAATTATGGGGGTAAAAAAAAGAGGGTAAAAACCACAAAACAAAGACTCCTCTGTTTCTATTATATGTAAACAAACACGTAAGCAAAATATCTAAATATAGTCAAGCAGTATCAGGCAATTGCATGACAGTGGACGTACACTGCAATTTAGGGTTAACAGGAGAGAGAGAGCACATACAAAACACAACTGAGGATTTATAGGAAAGGATTGCGAAACTGAAAAGAATTCCTTATCTGGTGTCCAATTTCTACACACTAAATACAAAAACAGATACAATTTTTGTTCTGAAGCCAAGTCCTGCTTATGTTGAGCCTTGCCACTAGCTTGGAAGCCAGATCAGGACTCACACTAATTTTGTCTGCTGGAAGCAAGCCATTGTTTTCTGGCATTCAAGAAAAAAACAGAGGAAGAGGAAGGGATCAACAAAAACAGCAAATGAAAATGGGGTAAAGGTTCCAGAGTGTGTGATGGGCGGGAATTGCCTGGACAGAGCAGGCAGCTGGGGTGGGACGCCATCACAGGCGCACAGGCTGCTCGTGCTGGGTAGGTAGGGAGAGGCTGAGGCAGTACACACATGCCTTAAAGACAACCGTGTATCTGTGTGGCTTGCTTTCACCTCTGCATTTGCTAAACCAAGATCACTACTCTCTTCCCCACACCTGGCCTCTCCCCAAGAAGGGTACAGAGTTCAGCAATACAGAATTTCAGTCTGTGGATGAGACCTCTGAGCATTTAAGTAAACACAGCCTTCGGTTTTCCCAGAAAATACTCCCAGATACTTGTACGTTCGAATTCCAGCAGAACCTCCTCTCCCACCATCAGGGTTGTGGTAAATTAAGAGTTAAATTGCTGCTGTAAAGCAATTTAATCTCTGTGTTGGGCAGAGGCTGAAACTGAGTCATGTGTGCATATTTGGATACGTCACACCCTCTTGCTAGTAGACAAAGAACAAACTAGATCCTCACCATAAATCTCATGCCTACAGGATGCTTCTGGACAACAGATCAATTACTCTTTAGGCCCTTACAGATAGAAGAATATCCTCTCAAAAACACCCCTTGAGACGAACTAGAACAGCATCACTTTTTTTTTTCTATATTTATATATATCCGGATTTAGCATACTACAATGAAGATACTAGTTTTCACTGGACTTCTCTCCCTTACCTCAAGTCTTTTTACTACAGGTGAGTCCTCCTTTCTGCATGTACTCTGTTTTAATTGATATTTGCTTTTGAGGTTTTGGTGCTTTACTGGCTTAAATGGATTGTACACATCATGACATTATCACACTCCAGAAAAACTTACTTTAGGCAGACTTTTACTATTTCCTTTCAGTGACACCTTGGATTACCTTTCGCTTTCCTCAGTCACTTAAGAGGATTTATTTAAGCGATCTTTCTGTTCTTACTAAAAACACATCTTCTAATGTTTCTATAGTGATACAATACTCAAACCTGTAGAGTCACGTTCTTTCTGCTTTAAAGCGTTCAACAAGATTACAGCTTCAGACTGTGTTATTAGAAGGAAAATCTCAGATAATTATTGACAAACATAACTTAAGGATGTGATCAAAGAGTAAGCCCAATTTTTTTCCTTACTAAAATTAGACCTGTTTTCAAACTAAGCTTTTTAAAAAGTTTTTGTTGTTGTTGCTTTTTTTGATATGCAATAATATACACAAACATTTTAAAGAGATCCAGAAAATTACTGAAATGGATGCAGGCTACTGATTATCATTTCAAAGTTTTCTACCATAAATCTACCGGTTACAAAAAATTAAGCATGGTTAAAGCTGTTTTCCATGTTCTGTTCCAGTCTGGAATGGTAAAAGAAAAACTCACAGGTTTTCATCCAAATTTCAGTTCACTTCTGAATTCCAGATTCAAGATGTGTGCCTGATGCTTTGTGTGAAGTCTTTTGGCATTAAGCACAACCAACCAAGAAATTTTTTGAATGACAAAATTCATTAAGCTGCCGTTTGTTCTGCAAAAGCTATTTTACAAATTACTTTGAGACCATGTGTTGAACACATTCATACTTCATCTATAAATATTAATGTCTTTAAAAAGTTAGCTACTAAGCACTGAGGAACAAGCATCAGAAAGGTAACCAGCATCAGTGGCTTTGCTCACATATCAGTTATATTTACTGATGGAGACTATTCCTGCTGCTTGAAAAATTTTACTCATACCAATAAGTTTGATCTAATATCAGCCCAAACATTTACATTCAGTTTTCAGGAGTAACTGCATTTCTTTCATGTATCAGAAGAAAAAAATGGTCTGGTTTGCTTTAGTCAGAAGCTGAAAAATACAAAAGAGTAACTTAATTTGGTATGTGAGATGATTTTTTTCTCATAATTTGAAGTTTTCAGCCCATGTTAAGCAAGGCAGTTCTTTTTGCATTTTTGCAGTCACGCATTTCATCTGCTAAGTGACATGGATAGCACTGCTGTTTGCTTTGGAAATTTTGATCAAGCCTGCACCAAGGCTTGATCAGCTTTTATCATAAATTACCAACATTGTTGCTACATGACAAAAAACCTTTGCAGGTGACAAACATTACACAAATGTGACAGACATTTTGCTAAAGACTGAAAACACCTAATATTCAGAAAAGCCAGTTTAACATTAAATTTACACTAAATTTTATAGAATGGGGTTGAAATTACAAATAAAGCAAAGATTATTCTTGAGCACAGTTGAGATGAAAACTTGAGATGAAAGCAACAAAGAACACTACCAAACCTTCTAAACAGAGATCACTTTTCACAAGAAAAGGCTTGCCTTTCTCCTTACCTGAAGGTGAATTGTATTCATAATCCAGTAGTTTGCCTATTTTAACAATATTAACTTTAAGCTTTAGAATCTTCACTGAATGGCTCCACGATTAAAACCGTATCTCTTATCAAGACATTCCGTGGAATTTCAGCAAGAGACTATGATTACATCCCCCCTCATGCTATAGAAGGGGAAACAAAGACCATCCACATCAAAGAAAACAAAAGCTCTCCAAAAAAGTCCAATGACTCCACTTTAACAGAAGTGAACAACACCACGTTAGAGTACCTGACAAGTTCTCTGAGCACCAAGCTGATACCCACTGTCTACCTCAGTGCTGTTTTATTGGGTGTACCATCTAATGCCATCATTTTGTGGATGCTCATCTTCAGGATCCGGTCTGTGTGCACTGCCATCCTCTACACAAACTTGGCTATTTCAGATCTGCTCTTCTGCATCATGCTGCCATTCAAAATAGCATATCACATCAATGGGAACAACTGGATTTTTGGAGAAATGATGTGCCGAACCACAACTGTGGTGTTTTATGGCAACATGTACTGCTCTATTCTGCTACTCACGTGCATCAGCATCAGCCGCTATGTGGCCATCGTTCACCCTTTCACCTACAAGAGCCTGCCGAAACGTACTTATGCCACCACGGTTTGTGCTACTGTGTGGACCATCGTCTTCTTGTATATGCTCCCACTTTGCATAATGCAGCAGAGCTATTATGTGAAACAACTGGGAATTTACACCTGCCATGATGTGCACAATGCCTGTGAAACTATATCTTCCTTCCAGTTTTACTACTATGTTTCTTTAGCTATCTTTGGATTTTTAATACCTCTTGCAATCATAATTTTCTGCTATGTCTCAATCATACGAACACTCAAAACACATGAATGGTTCTGGTATGTTAAAGTCAGTCTTTTGATCCTTACCATCTTCACTATTTGCTTTGTACCAAGCAATATTATTCTTATTATCCATCATATCAACTATTACTATTATAACACAGATGAGTTGTATTCTTTTTATCTCATTGCTTTATGTCTTAGCAGCTTCAACAGTTGTCTTGATCCTTTCCTTTATTTTCTGATGTCCAAAATCAGAAGTCAATCCAATATTTACCTAACTATGGTTAAAATATCCAGGGAAGCATGAATTTGTTTCTGTATTGTTGGAATTATGATTTTGTATATTACTAACCCAGGTAGCAATAAACCTCACATGCAACAACTAAAAAAAAAAATCTAAGGATGTTAAACAAACCATGATCTCAGTAAAATTTACATCTTTCCAAACACCACACAAAGAAGCATCTTCAGAAATACTCTTCTCCAACTCTAATTTTATCATGTGTGTTACGACGTCTGGTGTACCAAGATTCAGGGAAGTGGCTGAGCATCTCCATTTTCTTCTGAGAAGGTCACTTTTATGGCCATGGAGAAGAAACTAGAATAACAGTCACCACAGCCTCTGAACAGAAGAGGAATCCGTATCTGAACAGCACTTTTAGGTCCATTCATGACTTCCAAAGACTTCATACAATCTCTGTGCTCACATTCACTGCAGGAACAGTGAAGTGAACAGGAGGTTTTCGTCTGGTGGGAACACGGACAAGTAAAAGCACTTTCTAGGTGTTCAGGGGCTATAGAACTTTGCAGAAGCTCCCTGTCACACAACCAAGAGCAAATCTGCACTGGATGTTAAAAATAAGGAGCTGGAATCCCATTCAGCTGGAAGAGCAATGAATCTACAGCTATAGACACGGAACCTGACACACTTCCAAGGAAGCATCTCCTCTGAGGCTGCTCAACCAGCTTTGCTCTGGAGACTTGTTCTTCCACTGTGTCAGCACCTGTACTCCTATAACCCGCAAGGACAGCTGGAAGCTAACCCTTATCAGTGTGAATCCAGGCAAGTTTTATTCTTACTTGGTAAGCAAAACAGGGAAGATATATTGTAGTATTCTGTATATTTTCACATCCTCACAGGAAATGCTTAGTGTTACAAATCCTTAAGGAAGTTGTGATTAATTGTCCACATTAATAAAGCAAAGAATTAACTTGACTCTTGACAGAAACTCAAGGTCTACGTATACTGAGTATAAGTTCCTATAAACGAGCTCATTTGTTGGTGTACATGTTTGTAACAGAACCATGTAAGACAGTGATGAGAAAAAAAAGTGTTTTACATCTGTCTGATAATAGTATTGTAAGAAACTTTACTCAAAAATAAAGCCATTTGCAGGGGAAACTAGAAATTGACTCCAAGAACTCTGCAGTCTGGTAAGGTTCTACCTCTTCAGTTTCTCCTGGCTCCTAATTTACATTAGTTAAAATCATGCCCTTCCCTCAAAGTAACTTCAGGATAACTTTAAAATAATCCAGGTGTTACTCATTAATTGTAAACATCAAAATTGCCAATCTAACTGTAAAACCTGCATAGCTATCACTCAAAATAAAATAACAAAACTCAGGAAGCACGCAAGAGTATGGTACATCTGTTTAACATTTCAGGTAGGCATAACACACTTCCTAAACATAGGCTCTCTCTTCGCTGGGGCTTGAACACACTTTGTTTGAAGCAGCTGTAAGAGCTGTTAGAAGCCATTGTATGAAGTTACAGGAATAAAATTCCATATTTCCATTTTCTTCTTCAAGCAAAGAACAAGTAGGTGTGATCTGAGATTAAGAGCCACAATGGGAACTGGGAGGTTTTGGTGCAGATTTTACTTACCCAAGGCCACCACAACTGGGGGGATGTGACAGTGGGATGATTAGAATAAGCCAGAAGTTCAGACCTATATGTTTTCCCAGACACTGGGGAATATAGGAAGTTCACACACAGATCTATCTGATTGTTGTAAATCAACTATTTCCTTATGCCACAGCTCACTCTTAAAACATCTTAAATACAATTAAACACAGATCTGCTTTATAAATAGGGCTCAGAAAAAGCATGGGGTTGAAAAAGACTCATTACACAAACTTTTGATTTTTTGATTTTTTTTATAAGGGGAAGTTCAATCTAAATCATATCTTTTCTTAAAGAAAGGTGATGTCCATGTCATTAGTCAGCAGTTAGAATAGTTAATATATCCGATATATTAGTTAATATAGTTAATATATCCGATAATAATAGTTAATATATCCAATATCAAGTTAATATATCCGAATATTTCTCTTGGGAATTTGTACAGAGTGGTATTGCTTTCTCCATAAACTTGGAAATTGCTTTTTTTTTTTTATATCATGAGCTGGGAAAAAAAGAGAAGATGTTTTAAGTAGTTGTCAAAGTCTACAAACACACAAAAAACAGCATACAGCAAGGGGGGAAGCTTTTCAGGATCCAGTGCTCAGTGAAACCAGAGCTTACATAGGAACCTACGTAAAAAAATTCAGATGTACAACACCAAGTTCAAAAACTGTGGCTTACAGAAATGCACAATTTCATAGCAGGTACCACAGGTGAGGTGACAAGATAGCTGGAGGGTATTTTTACAAGTCAAAGAGCAAGAAATTTCTCCAGCTGACATTAGGAACATATGTGAATTTTAGGCATGTTTTTCAAACTCCAGCAAAAATGAAATGCTGTGCCATGAGTTTCAGCTAATCTTGCATTCAGTCATATCCTGCAAGTTGTAAGACTGATCTGTGTTTATGTTTCCCTGAGCTGTGATGTTAACCAGGGCACTGCTTTTGAGGAAGCAGATACCAGTATCCTGCTGAGATAGGTTGAAGCTGAAGGCACGTACATGATGGCCAGCATCTTGTTGCATGACAAGGGCAGAACAGAAATAAGCACAAGACTCCTCTATTGTAACCTCCCCCGGCGCACCAGATTTAAGCAACAAAGGCTCCTCAAAGTACTTCTTAGAGGTTTGTTAACAATGACTCCTTCAGCATGACTGAATACTTAGTAGCAAAAACATGGATTCCTGCCTACATTATAACTACCTGCCTGACAGTCTTGTAACTAGATCTTTGCAGAAAAACATAACAGATGCAGAATACATCTTAGTATTAATTGATTGAAAATTAATCCCTTGTGTCAGTCAGAAAAAGTTGTATTCAAAAATTATTCAGTGACAGATCGTTGTCACTGGCTTATTTACCACCCTGTTGGCACAACTAATCAAAACATTGCAGGAACAGGACATGAAGGAAAAAGAATCGACATTTCAATTCTGACAGATGCAACAGTCCAAGCTCTAACCTTGCATTTCTGTGCTTTGGCATGGTACAGAACATCTTGATAATGCCTTGCATTTTCTGTTCTCACATCTTGCAGCTTGGCTGTGGGCAGGAGTAGGGTTTGTAGAGTATTCTCAGGATTTCCTTGGTCAATTGCTTCATTAATGTGGCCAATTGCAATAATTCCTATGAAATAAAAAGGTTATTACAAGTGCAGTTGTCAAAGAAAGACATAACTTGTTATGTTTCACATACAAATGAAGCAGTAACACAAAGCAAAGAAAAATCAAGTAACAAGAAGCAGAGGCAGCAACAGCAAGTAAATTTTTTTTTTTTGCTCAGATATTCAAGTGAGGCTATTAAGTTGTACAGGTTTCCTTTCTGCCACACTTACTCATTTCTCTGAATCTACCTTTCCATTAAAGCCAAATTAATCCTTACCAAAAAAAGGGAAAATTGACTTCCTTTACGTGCAGGTAAGGAAGACCTACATGAAGCTTAAAGAAATGCTGGACACCACATCTGTATGTGTGTCATTTTGTGTGTCAGCAACATATTTGCTGACAATGCTGAAAGGCACTCAAAAATCATGTGATTTTGGACCAGATTAGTTGGAACCCTAGTTTCAACAAATACATACATACTGACCTCCAAACTACAACATTATGCTGGACCACAACCTCATTTCTTTAAATTACCTTAATTAGCCAGACAGATAACACTGATCTCAAGACAAATTTTTTTCCCCCATACACCTGTGGCATTCAGAACTTCAGCCACGTCATGTGAATTATTTAATAAAACCTGTGATTCATTTCCTTCAGTTGTCAAGACTGGTTTCAACATTTGAAGTCACAATTTATTTCTACTCCTAAACAGCCTGGAAATACACTGCTTGGGGGTACTGTCTCCCTAAAGCCATGCTACTCCAGAAAGGCACTGGTTGAGGGCTCCCCATCACCTGTAAGATATGACATCCTCACTAGTGGCTGATTATCTGCCACCATGTCTCTCCCATGCCCACCACAGCTGGCAGGTCATGGATCCATTCCCTCATAACACCTAACATTTCCAGAATAGACAATTTTTCTGGGGTGTCACCAAAGTGGGAACTGTCAGGCATGCAGATTTACTTATGGAAAGTGATGCCAACCTTCTTCCTGCCCTCTCTGCCCCAGTAACCATTTCTAGGCAGAGGCCAGTGTCACTGAAACCAAGTGCAGCTAAGCTATCTCACCAGTAAAGACTGACTGTTAATGCAGGACAACCTGCAACTGCTCACATCCCACTCTGCCAGGCCCATGCTACAAGAGTGCACAATGCACTATGCAAGTGCACTTAACAGCCTCAAATTTTACTAGAAATATCATGCTTATCATGCTTCTATATCCAGTGGAGAGTCTCAGTCCTTTAGCAGTTTTAAAGACCAAATGACCAGGTATCACATTTAACACCACCCTTACAGGGCCATACAGTCACATCCAACTGAAAGAAATAATCTCCTAAACCATTTATATTCCAAAGAGTGAACACAAGAAACCATTCTTTTAGATAGGAAATCTAATTATTTGGATGGAGATCATGACAGATAGTTGCACTGCATAAATCCCTACCAATTCTCTGGTGAAAAACAAGGGCTTAGAAATCATTTAACAATAATAGCTCTACACAGGATGCTGCCTTCCTCTTCTGACCCTATTCTTCAATAACACAATGGTTTACAATTTCTGCAAAATCTTTTAAGTGACACCATCCAGTGCAAATACTGAATTGCCAAGTGTTCTGAACCATGGCATTTGTAATGCTGCCAAAGGCAGGCATCCTAGGATGTCTTTCAGCCGGCCATAGTATAACCAGGAATACTTCAAACAGATTTAAAGACCAACAGGCATTCAAAATTATTTAAGTCTTCTCTCTTGATCAGAGTCTGTACAAGGCCATTCAGCACTGAATTTTTGTGTCCCAAGGAACAGACTACCATCTCTGCCAGTGATGTAGAGGAAGAATTACTTACTTTCATTTTCTTCTTGAATTTGCATATTAACCATGTCAATGCAGTTCTGGATATCATTCCAGCTTAAATAATCTTGGCCTTGAGATGAAGCCTCTGACTTAATAGACAATAGTGTATCAGCATAACTATAAGAAGATATAAAATACATAAGTGTATTTCATATACAAGGTAAACTGCCATTAAGAATTAGTCAGATGCATCATCTATCATTTAATGACTATCATTTTTTCCATTTAATGAATTTCAGACAAACTCATCTCTTGCCAGAAATTATATAGACATGCAAGCCGCCTTTTTGTCTTACACATGCATTACAGGAGGTGAAATGCTAGCCCTATATGCTAATCCAGAACATTTTTCTTGGCAGAGTGGAATGGTGATGATGATTTCAGGAAGCTGCTGTCTGTTTCCCAAATACTACCTTAGGAGGGAGATGCCAGTACTTTCAGACACTGCTGTAATGCACTATGATTCTATGTCTTTATCAACAGTATTTGACTCCTTAAAACCTGGAAAATTTAACCTTTCCCAGTAAACTCAGAAGGAAAAATATACCACGTAATCTGGTAGCCAAGACAGGTTCTCCTACAAAGGAGAGCATTACAGCTCTTTAAAAAGATATTTCAGATTCTTCTGCTCACAGGTGATTTCCCCATAATTCTTGTTTTTTCCCAACTCTTCATTGACAGAAAAGAGGAGAAAAACACTATGTCTTGTTATTTTACTGTCTGTCCTGAACTATTTTATTTCCTGTCTGGTAGGAAGCCGCTAGACTTCGGATGAAGTGTTCCTCATCCTAAATTTCGCTCCTAAGAAATGTCAACAGCACCCATACCAAAGACATTGCACATCCCCACTCCCCAACACTGTGTTGGGGAAAGTGGCAACAGAGCTGGGCATATTCTTTAGTGCATGACACTAGAGATGAATTTGGGAGAAACTGCGATCTGCTTCTTGCTATAGTACGTCAAAGACCAGAGAGTCAGTCCTAGCATCAGGAAGCAGCCCCTCATGCTTAGAAGATAACCATGCATCCTGCACATAGAGGACGGTGGGCCACAGGAAGAGAAAGGACATGAGCCCTACACGTCATGGTCCTCCAAGCACAAGCTCTGTAGCCTGTGCCTGTTGTTTTTAGAACGATCACAGACCTAGTTGACCTGGAAACCTTCACAGCAGTGTAAACACCTGTACAAGAAAGTTAATTTTGAAATTCTGGAACCAAATATTCAACTGACCCAGTAAGTCAGACCAAATACCCGTCTTCTATTTCCAGCTGTGGCTTGAAATTAATTGCTGCCAAACCAGTACAGTAAAGAATTATTTCCTGTTCTGATTTGTCCTCCCTACATTCATCAGACTACATTATGGGCTTCCCCAAGCTGCAGGTTGCATATCAGTGTTTAATAGTTGCAAAGGATTCTGTAATCCATTGATTTATCAGCTCATTTTCAAATCTTATGCAGTACTTAGTAATGAGTCCCACTATTTAAATCTTTTGGAAGATGGTAGTTCCTCGTGTAAATTTTAAACTTTATATTTCATAGTACCCAATCTTTTCTCACTCCAATTTTCCTAAGGAAATAATTGAAGTTATGAGAAGCTAGCAACTCTTATTAATAACATTCCACACAAAACTTACAATGTTGCAGAACTTTGTCGTATTTCCACTGAATTTCTGTCTTCTAGGAAAGGCATCCCTAACAAATACACGCCTTCCAGTAGAAAGCCATTGAATATCATTTCCCTCATAGAACTTTCTCTATTTCTACTGTACCCCTTTGGATATTGTGTAATCAAAGCTTCCTGCTACACTCAACCTGTGGTTGGCAGCCCAGATTTGCATAATAGCATAATAAAATTTTATTTTATTCCCTACTCCAACTAATCCTTCCGTTTCATTTGTATTGGCTGGCAGTCCTATCAGGGCACAATGTCATCAGTCAAACACTGCATTTGGATACTTTGGGGTCATCTGTATATATTTACGGTTAACGTTGCTTCTCATTCCCCCAAGCACCATGACATCAACAAGGCCAAGTGTCACGCTGATTTTGTTCAACCCCACAGCACTCTGCCCCCCCCCCCCCCCCCCCCCCTTTCAGGTTGGAACAGATTCTTCCTGCCTCTTGACAGACAGGAAGCCTCACTCAACTCATACACACAAATTACTTTTTTTTTTCCCCCTATCTTGACTGCTTTCCCTCCAGCTTCAAGGAACCTAGTAAGAGCTCAGATTCACATTGTCTCACAGTCTGGTGAAGACCTTCAGTGACCAGGTCACTGCTGTCCTTTTTGTCTAGTAATACCTTCCAGCAACACTCAAATTTCCACCACCCATGACTAGGTGGTGAGAAACTGCCCTCTTCCCCACAGGCTGGAGCCTCAGGTCTCACACCCATTGTAGATTTGCCTGATTTTTTAAAATTTTTTATTTTTGCAGATAAGCTGAAGAGCACAGCAGCACCTCATAGCTGTGACAAGTCAGACATGTGGCAGTGCAAGCAGCTAGCAGCTCAGTGAAGGCTATAACTTAACTTTGAACATGCATGCGTGCCACAGCATTGTACTCAGCTTTTTAGCAAGCAGGACTTTGCTACATTTCAGACCTTCGCAAATCTTGGGCTGAAAAAGGGGGGTTAGGCAGTGTCTAAGGGGCCTACTTGACCTTAAGACACTCAACACATTATCTCATTCCAAAGATCCTCCATCAGTATTGCGAAGAGGTTACTGATTGACAGTCTCCAGCTACTATTGGCTTATGTTTTAGTGTCCTCAAAGTTTTTTTCAGATCTTAACATCTGCTTTCTGACAATGTCTCCCCTCCACCTTGCATATCCTTTTGCTCTCAGACATTTGAGGCTGTGAGACTGCTTACACTTACCAAACTAATACCAAACTAATTGTGTATCTGTATTTATGTTTTCCTCTAATAACATATAACCGTTATTTTACAGCCCTTTCATCTTCATAACCACAGCACAGGACAGCCTCCCCCCCCCCCCCAGTGAAATGCCTACTTATCCTTCTGCAGAAGTTGCCAAGTCTCATCCAGACAACAAAAAATGAACTTTTACCGTTGCAAGTTTTCCTCTTCCAGATTATTGAAGCCAACGCATGGGTTTCTAAGGTGATTCTTTATCATTAGGATGTCCTTATTTTCCAAGGCCTGGTTTAGCACCACAACTGCTGACAACATTTCTACTGCAATAGACAGTTCATCATGTGCCAGGTAATTCTGTAGGACAATAATGTACCTCAGTCAGGAAGCTAAATAACCAGTGTAACGAATTTGAGTTACACGGTCCAGATACCATCAAGGAGATGGAACTGATTTAGAAAGCCTAAAGTGCTAAGACAAATTTCCTGGTCACAGGTATGTCACGTTAACACAGCACTGGTAGTAGAGCTTACTCTGTTTGCTACAAATCCTTCTGGCCTTTTGCCCCAGTCCCATCTCTTCTGATCATACCCTCTTACCCTAAGCAATATATGAAGGGTTAGTCCTCAGTAAGAGCATGCAACAATTAAAAAAGTCAGTCAATTTGTTGCAACACAAGAGCTCAGCCAGAGCAAAGTGTGTCAAGAAATGACTTCTGTAATTCAGTTTTGCCACTTTGATTGAAAACAATCATGCAATACATAACACCATGGTGAGAGAATTAAGTCCGATTTTACAAGACAACATGCTACGTTTGTCCTGTTTCATGGCTCGGCTACATAACATCAGAGAGCAGGTCATAAGCATTTCACTCTTACCACAGCGTTCTGTTGTTGGAGGTTGAACAGCTCAGTCTGATAGACAACAGCAGCAAATGAGTGAACAACAGGCAGCTGCGCCTCCGGTTTCATCAGTGCAACCAGTGTTTTACTAGGATCACAGTTACGAATTGCAGTATTGATATTGTCAACTGCTATAAGTTCTAGAGAACAGCAGGGAAAGAAAAGCCTATTAATTTTTACAAGCCATTTGTTTTCTGTGCCATGTAGATGACAGGTTATCCAGAGAGTATTATTTGCTGTCATTGGAGGAAAAAGTCAGGTTTTATAAGACAAACTGCTGAATGTTGCAAAACATGTCTATTCAAAAAATTGCAGCAAATAATTGACCAGAGGACTATAAATAGTTTCTGGACTTGTAGATATTAGGGATCAACTATTGTACCTGTATTCCAAAGCGAGGATCTGACTCATTCTAGCACATGGAGAAGGACCTAATGTCTCTCCTCGTGTTTGCTTGCAGCATGTTCCTCTCAGTATGTCAGCTCAAGCACTCCAGTTCCACCTCAACCCAAATTCAACCCAAATGTTCATTTTCTTCTGTTGCATTTCTTCCCTCGCCACCTCTTCCTTTCAGCAGGACCTAACTCAGCCAGCTAAAGCAAACCTGTCCTGCCATACCAATGACATTTTTTATCGTCTCTTTTAGGATGCCTGGTAGAAATTGATGAGTAAGTTTAGAAGTGGAATTTTCAGTGGCTAAAGTGAGAGGGGGGGAACATATGGTACAGCTTCTAAAAGTTTGTGTGCTATCAGTTGTCCATTTAAGTCTGGAAGATCAGTCCTCATAAGTATTGCTGTCTAGAAATTGTCCTCTCCTCCACAGCTCAAATTTAATGTCAGACAGACCACCATAGAGAAGTACTAATGCAACCCTTCTTGGTATCAGAACAGCACCTGATTTCTGTTTTGCTGAACACACTTCAGAGATCTGAATGCCAGCAGAAAAACACTGAAAAACACTCCCATCTAAGCCACAGCAACCTGGCAACACTTCCTCTCTTAGTCAGTGACCATAATTGCACTCCTGGAGGAGCCAATTCTGAAGAAACCCAGGCTGGGACGCACCCAGGAATATGTTGCACAAGGTACAGCCTCAGTCTTGCATAAACAGGAAACAACCTTAAAGGTTAGAGAGTGTATGGCAGAGTAAAGAATGATAATTATGTAAATGTCGTTTCCATCAGCAAAATAGCCCCCCTTTCTTCCACCTTATCTCATGACTTTCCTCTTTTCCAGGGAATGCTTTTAGTCACCACTGACTGCTCAAGTCTGTACAGGACTGCTTGTACAGCTGACACCATTCTTGTTTCATGTATGCAACACCACTTGGGTCTTATTATAAGAAATTAAGACTTCAAAAACCTTTTAAAGTAATCAGGCCCACCTAAATAAGCTCTTTGCTTCTCATTTCAATTGTTCTGAAGCATGGTCACATGGGGCCATGTAGTTCTTGAAGGCTCCCTTTTGGCTACTCCTGTGGTTAGAAACAGCAAAGGCTCTCAAAGCTACTGCATGCATGCTTTTTAGAGAAAAGAGCAAAGAAAAGACCTAGAGTCCACAAATAAACTAAACTAGCTCTGTAGTCAGCAACTAAACAATTGATTCCTAATTTAGGAACTGAGCATGCAACTTACAAAACACACACTAACAAGTTCACATTCCAATAACAAAAATGCTATTTTTCCTTTTTAAATCAGACATAAGAAATAAGTTGCTCTCCAAAGCACCATTACTGCTTTTCATAGATCACAATTTTCATTATTTTGTTTACCAAGGAGCACCCCTTTTAGAGGAAGGTACTGCTCACCATGCCTAACCAATCTAAAATAGGATAACATTTGAGCTAGTAACTTTGCTTCTGGCTTAGGTTGACCTCACTGTACCAACTTTAAGTTACATTACAAAAGCAGTCAGCCTGGATTCAAAGCATTGGAAATAGAGAAAACAGCCACTAAGCCATGCTCAGATATAGCATGAAATGACAGCGGCTTAACAAAGCTGAACCTCTTAGCAAAGAAGTTTCCAGTCAAAAGAAGCGATGCATGCACTGCAAATTTAGATCCCCTTTAACTATATTTTTTGAAACTACAGATTAAATTTAGATATGTGCATCTAAAAATAAGAATAATTTTTCTCTGGAATGTGATTGCAAAATATTCTTCCATTTGATTGTTCTAATTTAATGCTACAATGATGTTCATCTCTCCTACTGTGCAAGTCACCAAGCTACGCACTCTGTTCAGTTTGTGACAATGCATTTACCAGTAGCTTAAGTCATTCATAGGTGTTAGGTAAAAAGAATACATCCACTGTAACACAGATTGATGACTTGGCAATTGTGACATTGAGATGGACAGTTACAAAATAAAATGAATGCACATGGTTTCAGAGTGAGAAACCTAGTCTGTATGCAAGGAATTGGGGATTCGATTAATCATCTTAACATAATTAAACAGTGATGCTAAAAAATGAGTATTAAAACAGTTACTCACTAAGCTTGTGAGCCTCAGCTTCCGCATTGGCAACACTAACTTCTTTCTGTATTTCACTTTTGTCGAGCATAATTGGACCCCCTGCTATCTATCATCAGAAAAAAAAAAGATTTGATTATGCTTGCAAGTTTGATGCGAGATAAGGGATAAAAACCCTTGATGGGACACTAGAATTTGATTGCAGTATTGCCTGGGCACCAAACACAATGTCACAGTAAACACAGCATTAATCTTTCCCTGTGATTTTTATCTTACTCAGAATGTGGGATTTTCTCCCTGAAACTCAATTCCACCAAAATTCTTTCATAGACATTAATGGTTCAATATTATCTTTTGTTGTACTCAAGTTACAAATGAGTTGTACTCATTTTCAAAACAGACATTATTAGGGGTTGCATGACGTATCCCAGATTTTATTCTGATATCTTAGCAATTACTTAAAAGTGAGTCATGCTCTTCAGAGCAAATGCAACTACTTTGGTATTGATTAGTACATTAGTTATTCTAAAATCTTGATAAAGTTATTTCTTAAGTGATACTGAAGGTAGAGTAGGGTAATTTCTCTCTGGATTAAGTTAGCTAAAAAAAAAGAAATCAAACTGATGCATAGTACCCATTCCATTCAATTACCTGCATTTTCTGTGCTTTAGAATCACACAATTGCAATAGGTACCATGAGGAATTTTGTGGCAGAACTTCAAGTAGGCTTAGAGCAGGACGGTTCAAACCTGCCATCAGTGCCACTTCATCTTGCCAGTCAATAGCCTCATTCACTTGGACTAAAGCTATGTGAACTGAAATGAAAACAATGCTTATAAACAGCACATATGTTTTTGAAAAAAATAAATAAAAATCAAGTCTGTCAGCATCTCACTTTTTGTGAAAGCCAAATAGAGTGTCAGTCATTATCCAGCAGAAGATTATTTCAAGATCAGTCCTGTAAAGCAGAGTTTGATTCTATATGAGCCCATGCGGGAGCAGTTTATCTACAGCTAACTAATGGGTAGAAGCTTATGAACAAATTTCAGGTGTATATAGAAGAGGGGGTCAAAATTTACAGTATTCTGCAAACAGAAGGAACTGAAACATGAGGAAAAAAGAAGGCAAAAAAGATTGGATTCTGAACTGCGGAAACTTTACAGCAAAACCCACAAACAGACATTAGCCCGGAAGATTAGTAGAGTAGGAAAAGCAAGAAAAACCTGTTGTAGACAGACATTAGCTACTTCTGTATGTTTTATGAGTTTCCACAGAAATATTTTGTTTGTTCCTGTGGATTTAAGCCATGTTCAGCTGCAATCTGGAAGACCACGTGTTACATGCACACTTCTGTAAGGATCCTGAATGGCTTACTGTTGATCTTATTGATATTGCCTTGAATCTCAGCTTGTGTCAGCAGTTCTTCATAGACATCTCTCTCCTCTTCAGAGATTGTGCCGTTCTAACAAAACAAAATGTTGTTAGTCAACAAAAATTTTGCAGGGAGAAACGCTATTAGTGGGAGTCATTAAAACTACATCAGCTAAGTATTTGCTGGATGCACTCAAAGGAATTTGTTGACCACATCAACCAAAAGTACCTGCCCATTGTGGTAACTGATTGAGCAATATTTAAAGCATTTTCTGCTTTCTGTATAGTACAAGTATAAATACATTGCAGTATTTTTCATCAGCAGAAAGCACTGTCTCATGTAAAAACAAAGCAAGTAATTTCACACTGAAGACCTGGGGAAAAGATTATATTTTATGCCCCAAAAAGGTATCATTCCCTTTGGAACTTTTTTTTTTTAAACAGAGAAATTGTTAAAAGTGATAGGAAAAATTGTCTGTTTTATTTATTTTTAGACTTAAGTGACTCCTTAAGATTCCTTGATCAAAGTTGAACTACATCAAACTCATACAAACCATAATCTAGAATTGTCTGTCAGTTTGTTAGATTACCATTACTGATCTTATTTAGCTTTTTTTTCCTAATTGCGCTAATATTTAAATTTAATGTAACTTTGAAATAATACGACAGCATGAAGAGCAACATGAAGGAACATATGTACTGTGAGAGGTAATAAAACACCACTACCTTAAGTCTTGCACTTGATTGTTTTCTCCTTTTAGCTTCAAAGAGTTCATTTTGATAGTCCTGAGCAAGTTCCTCATCCACATTTAGCAACATTGCATTTGGGTTCCTCAGAGTTGCAATGGTTTGCTCAGCTATTCCCTTCTCAATAGCTTCGTTAATTGCTATTACTGCAGCATGCACTAAAATTAAAAGTACAATCCAAGATTTCAGGAAGCAATTCAAATATTCAAATTAAGTGATTTCCTTTACCTCAGGCTTCTTAAAAAGTAAAAAGTAGATAACATGCTATAGACAGCAGAAATTCCACTTTCTTCATTAAATCATGGCAAACTACCAGTTAACAGGAAATCTCAGTTTTTGTAGCAAGATAACAAAATAATTCTATTAAGTTTGGAAGTAGCAGTAGAAGAACCCAAGAAAAACAGTCTGTATGTACAATCACAAGATTAATTGCAGCTTGCCTAAATCCTACCCTTCCAGTCAGCTGCCACATATAAGTGCTCTGCTCTTTCAGCTTAAATCCCAGGATAGACAGCCACCTCCCCAGGAAGGATTTCAGAACACCAGGTTGGAAACCTTCTGCATCACATATTCATCATATCCATTTATTATTTATACTGTCTCCTGATTTATTTGAAATGAGTTTTTAATATGTGTAAGACTTTTATAAACAAGTACCACAATACTTTAATAAAGAGAAAAACAAAATTCAGCTTACTTCCTTCACACAGTTGTCATATAAGAACATGAATAATTCTCCTCCCTGTATCTTGTCTGTCTTTCAAAAATACCTGCCTGATCTAATGTCAAACAAATCTGTAGCTGCACTCTAATCTTAGAATGGCAAATACCCAATTCAACCATGTGTTTAAGAGCCAAAAGTTGCAAGAGACTACTTCTTATGGCCAGACCCTTGAATACATGGAATGACCAAAGAGACTAGGATAATCCAAAGAGAACAGGTTTAATGACTCATATTGATTCATTAGATGAAATGCAGATAATCAAGTTTTGCTAAGTGGCTATTGATTCTGAAGACTCTGATGTTTATTTAAATGTAACCCAGATATGTAAGAATGCAAACATGCAAATCCAGTGACAATTTCTGCACTAACTGAAAGAACACTGATTTCTGCATTAATGTCAAATCGTAAACTTTATTTCATGTTTATTTCAGAAATCTGAACTAGAATGAAAACATCAGGAAGGAAAACCCTCTATTTTTCTACACACAGATAAAAATGAGATTGGCTACCTTGAGCTAAATCAAAGCAGTATGTAGAGCTGCCAAGACGTCCAGATTTGTGTGCATCCTATGTTTTCAACCTCAGTGGTAATGACAATTCTGTTTACAGGTAGAGGGCAAGGCAGTTTCCCATTCTTTTTTTTTCTTTTCATGATAACGTGATGTTGTAATATGGGAAAAGTTCAGAATCAATCTTTCACCAATTTGAAAGGGTTAGAAAATGCTACAAGAGTGCATATTGCCCCTCAAACATTCCACTCCTAATGCTTCACTTAAGCTGCAGCAACAAAAACATTTATCTCAGAGGCAGCTTTGGTAGCACATTATGTCTGCTACATGTCATCCCTTCTCCCAGCTAAGGGTTACTGTTTTACTGACCAAAAACAAAACATGAGTTGTTTTACTATTCAAGTCCCATGTCATTTAGAAGGCAGTTACATGCAGGAATTGAAAGCATTTTTAGTCACTTTCATTAAGAGACATTTAAGAGACGGGTGGGTGCTACACTTACGCACATGGTTTAACAGTGGACTTGTAGTGTTAGGTGTGGATGGTCAGACTTGATGACCTTAAAGGTGTTTTCCAACCTAAATGACCCTATGATGTTTTGATCCTATGCAAAAGCATTGTTTATAATAAATATTCCTATATAGAACCTTTCAACTATAAGAAAGTTCAAACTCTGCAATTTGTGCCCCAAAAAGCATAGTTAAGAGTCCCTAGGCAGGGCACAATCCTGCATACCATGCCTAAAATTGTCTGAGACAAACCTTCTCCTTTCCTAAGAGAGGATCACCATGAGCAGTTAATGAAGAGAGTCACTGATATAATGGTCCCTACTTCTGTCACCTGAAAGCAGTAGTATGGAAAATTTCAAACAGCTAGAAGAACACACAAAAGGCTCTGCGCAGTTCTCAGAACATTACTGCACAGGATATGGAGAAAAAGTGTCATAAGCCTCACTACAGCCATTGAACAGCTCATTAATATAGCTTAAGTGTTAAACCTTTTTGAGAAGGCAACAAAACTTCAACTACCAAAAAATGCTCAACTCAAAGATTTGTTCTTTTTCTAGACAAGAATGGATATGGTCTTGTTTTTCCACTCAGAATAATTACATGATTGTATAAAAATCAAAGATCACTTGCAGCTGAGTTAGGTATAGAGTAAGGGCCAACACATCCCTCCCAGATGTTTCCTGCACACATTTGTTCCTTGAGGAAGGACCTGAGAAAAGGCTAGAGGAAGGGTTTTCTCCATAGCTACATTTTATCTGGACCAGCATGCCACAAAATAATAATAAAAAAACATGCTAGTAATTGCTTTAGTGGCATATTCATCTCAAAGATTTTTCAAACATTACTATATGTAATGTAATTGTTGATGGGTATTTAAAGAACCTATCCCAAATGTGGACAACAGCAGCTCCCCATTATCACCACAGAAGCTTGTCTAAGATTTACTTTCATATCACCAATAAAATGTATTGGGGGGAAAAAAACAAGAATGTCATCTTTCCTTACTCTATCAATACTAAACTGCTACACAGCCTGGAGTGTTTTGCTACTATTCTAAAAAAAATCACTTTTTGGGGATCAAGTTTAATTTAGGGTCTGTACACCTGAGTTTATAGCCTTCTAGTTCTTTTAGTAGATAAAGAAAATGAAAGACATTTGTTGATGACTAAAATTTTTGAGCTTTTCGAAAAACAAAGGTGCAAGAAATTCAGGAAAGCGGAACAGAAGAGCAGACCACTGGAAACTGAAAACAGGCAAATGAAGAATAAAGTGAAGCCACACGTTCTCAGAGTTACTGCAAAAGCTTGTCTAGCTGTTGTTGGATTTTCCATAGCTTGGCATTACACTCATGCTAGAAAGTTGTTCTGAAACAATTTTCACTAGTTCAGTTCAGCACAACAGCAGAGGAGAAACATCAGCAGCTGGCATGGAGGAAATGCAAGCAGAGAGCCACAATGGTTCTTTCGACTTCCAATGTTAACACCCACAGAAGTTTCAAGGGGCTAAGTAAAGATTGCATTTCTTAAGACATATCAGCCCTGAATCCACATATAACAAAAACATAGGAAAGATACAATCTCTTCCAAGGTCGTGTAATAGGCCTTGCTGACATAAGTGGAGCTAGCAACACATAGACATCAGACAGTGTCAAGGTTAGGAGAGCTGTGAGCTTGTGTTGGTGGATGTTGCAAACCTTGAAAACTACCAAAGGAAACAAAAAAAACAATTGGACTGGCAAGAGTAGTCTGAATGTATGAAAAAATTATTGTAAAAACTTGTTTTGAGGGCACTAAGTTTTACTCTTTGCACACTGATTTCTGCTATTGCTGACAGCACAGCAGGAGTCACTAGCAGTTGTTTCATTTCGTATTTCTTTTTTGCTTACTCCATTTCAGAAGCAGGATGGTAGCCCCCTTTCCTCTGGCAGGATCTCCATGTCAGTCTTTCCTAGTGCATGAGGGTTCCCACAGCAGATATTTCCTGTTCTGAGTCAGGGCACATTATCTATAGTACACGCTTTGCCCAAAGAGACAGAACCAGAATCAGGAAACCCTAATTTTCTACGGAGGGCTGAAAACATTTTGGAAGTTAAAGGAAACTACATATAGATGCTATAAAAAGCTTTCACAGAAGGAAGTTGTGACTCTTTCATCTCCAGGGAAAGAAGGAAGCTCACTAGAAAAGTGTTTGGTAGTCACTAAGTCTCTGAAAGTTTGCTAAAAAAAGCAAACTGTCCCCACTTCCAAAGACAGTATTTTGAGATCTGGCTTTGCACAAGCATACACAAAATTAAGCTGCAGCAGGCTACAGAGTATATGACAGAATGTGTATCAACATGAGGAAGCATGTTTTAAGTTCAAGTCTGGAAATTTCAGCACACTCGTTTATGAAGCAGCTTGTTTCAATTACGCTGCTTTGCAAGCTTTAAAAAGTTTTACTGGAACTTAATTATAATGCAGTTGTGTTTTTTCCCTGATGCCCCTTTCCTACGTTAACACTTCCCGATTTCACTAAATGTGTTGTCTTCACTAGCCCATTGTACCCCCTACAATGTGGAGGGGCCCACAGAGCTCAGTTCTACATTCTAGAGGAACACTAGCTACCAAAACACCAACCACATGCAAAAGCTAGGAAGAGATCTTTGTTTGGGGTAACACTTCCAGAGGCTGCATGGGTATATATATGTTCTTTCCTGCTCAAAATATGCAGACTGACGAGTTGCAAAAGGCCTTGCAACAATTATGCAACATGATAATAAATGAAAACTTGCTTGCCTTTTTCATTATTTATAGCAAGACAGATGCATTAAAACACAAAGTACTTTGTTGGCATTCTTTCAGTATTTAGTAGAAAACAAGAGCCATACTTACATGCAGCTTCGTCCACTGATAATTCACTGGCCAGAATCCCACCGATTTTACTAAAAGATGGCATCTGTATGCCATACTTCTCTAGCTCCTTTCGCATGTTGCTGATTTCTTCCTCTGTTCAAATAAAAAAATTATATAAACAAAGTCTGAAAAAATCCACTGTGAACCACCATACCTACAAATACGTGCATGACTTTTTTTTCCTTTTGAAAGCACATGTGACCAGGCATTCTTAGCAGTTTTTCCCTCCCTGTGTTGAAGGAATCTAAGATATGGCAAGTATTCCATGCAAATTCACTCCCTTCTGTCCTTCAAAGATGGATGTTTATTAAAAATAGCAACCTCCCATGTATTTAATTACAACATGCTTAACACAAGCTTAGGGGAGGAAAAAGACCATAATGGAAAATATGTACAATGTTAGCAGATTTACAGCATGAAGAAGTTATCTAATACGTGATTATATAAGCAGTTTATTACCTGTGAAGTCTACTTTTCCCAGTAGGTCCTGAATCTGTGGTGCTAATCCTAGTTTGAACAGATATAAACTGCAAAGTAAAAATATTAGAATTAGAAGTCCTGCATGTTGTTCATGTGTTCACTTTCCGTATAAACAGAGAATGCTTTTGTTAGGAAAGTTGCCACTGTGAAGCTTGTCCTTTAACCTTTGACTTTCATGGAGAGATATGGAATAAACTTAAACTAGCAAATTTTTTTATGTTGCATTTTAGGTATTACAGAAAGTGGTCTCTTTTGACTTGAAGTTTCAAAGAAGCATCTGTAAGAGGCACCGTCACTGTATCTCAGATCACAGAAGTGTAAACAAGCAATTGTCTTCCACTAACGGTTTCTAAAGAAACTCAGAAGTTAATATAGGCAAAAATCAGGATGTGAATGCACTTCAGTACAGCTTACAGCTTTGGATCCATAGTTTGCTTTTACTTACATCCTTATAGATAGTAGCTGCAGGCACGCAAATCACTGACACCTTTCTTATTAAGTGTACGAGAGCCTGCGCTTTGGTCCTCTCAAACACATTTGTGTCATTAACAATTTTGCTTTTGGAAAATGAAATAAACTCTGTGTAAAAGTGCTTTCCAGGCACTAATATTTTTGTTTCAATATAGAATAGAAAAATCCTATACTCATTATTGCTAGAGCTCTGGGTGATACCTGAAAAACAGCTAAGCATATTTTGCTCAATATTTTCCAAACACTAGACAGGCATTTATCTACAAAAGACTTTTATTATTATTTTAACCAGTGAAACTCAATGAACAAATAAATCCTGTGAAAAGGTATCAACTCTCAGCAAGTAAATTTTAAAAATAAGACTGAAATAACGTGTTCCTCCAAGAGGATTATTTTGCACCTCTTACTTAAATTACCTCTCCCACAACTTCATACATTGCCAATGCGCATTGTGGGTTGGTGTTTGTTTGTTGAGGAGGACATTTGCCTTCTGTTTTCATTTTTAACCTTTTTTTTTCTGGTCTACTAGTAAATTGCAAGTAGAGATTTGAAAGCAAGTATTTGTAGCTGCTACATTTCAGAGCACACAGAATCAGCATTTCATCTTCCGTGCTACTGCTGCTACTCCTCTGTCCTGTCACAACCTGGATGGTTGTAACAACACATCTCATGTATACAAACTTTTGGCTGCTGCAGTCCCTCAAATCATTGTTATGAAAGCTGAGAATAACTGTGCCAATCTCAGATGCAAGATAGTTATATAGGAGTGGAAAAAACACACAAGACTATAGTAATGAGCCAGGTCCCCTCTTTATCCTAAACTGCCTGACGGTCTTTTCTTGCAGACTTTAAAAGAGATATTGCTCTAAGCTCAAGGCAAGGATGGAGCACTGGCTGAGGTGCTGGGTGTCAACAGTAGTCATGGAAATCAGCAACATCATGGAACTAAGGACACTCAGAGGAAAATAATGAATGGTATGAACAGGAGGGACTCGTGGTGATGGTGTCTTTTTTTTCTTTCTCTCTTTTTTTTAAAAGCACTTCCCAAGAGAGCTGAGCAATGCACATTACTTCTGACACTGCTTCTTCTGAATAAACTTACTCACCACCAGGTGGTGCTGCAAATTTGCTTGCAGGGAACAGGAAGACATTTCTACTCTATATTAACATATAATTTCACTCGAAACAGTTTGCTCAATGCTTTTGTAGACGTAGCTTGAGCCTCAGGGAACCCAGAGAAAATCAAAAGCAGGTTGAGAATGATGGACATGATGCAATGGGCACAGGGGAGAAACAAAGGTGAAAGGGCATTTCCAGGTGAAGCTACCTTTGCATCACCCATGAAGAACTGCAGTTGTGATCAACCAGAAGCTCATAGGTCTTGTTTTAAGCTTAGCTCATGTACAGCATGCCCTAACAAACAAACGTGAAAATAGCATATCCTTTTTATTTTTTTTTAAACATATGTTTGTTATTCTACCACTTCCTAGGAAAACAATGTGTTGAAAATGTTCGGTTTCAGCAGGATAGTTTGTCCAGGATGTAGCAGTGATCTGTTTGTAAAGATTATTTGAAAATTATATATTTAAGGGAGCAGGGGGAGGGAGAAGAATCAAATCTCCAACACCACTTTTTAGGAACAAGAATCACTATTAGCACTTAGATTTAAACAAAGCAGCTCTTAGTCCAGGACCAAATCCAAATCAGCTTTCATAAGAATAATGCTGCAAGAAATGAGAAATATTTTTTTTTCAGGTCTGATTTAAGTATTGATGTTTCTACAGGAAAAAATAAGATGGTACTTGTACTCAGCAGGAATCCAGAAATTGTTTGCTAAATCATTCCTTCCTGGACAGAGCAGTACTGTATTTGGCTGCAAGTTTTTTTTTTCACATGCTGTAAGGGCAATGGTCTTCATTTCAGGCTTGAAGCAGGCCATATCTTAAAAATATATTTAAACTGTTTTGCTTAGAGTAATTTCCTGTCTTCAGGCCCTCCATCTGCTCAAAGACCAGCAAAACCCAAATAACATTTCATACAAAAAATCCTTGGTTAAGATTTGGTCCTATTATCTACAGTAAAGTCTACTTCACTCTTCTGAAGGGGACAATTTTAAGTACTAGTTACGTACATTGTTTCAGTAAGTTAAACCATGAAAAAATCTCAACTGAATTTGGCTTCAATATTTGCATGTATCAGAATAATATAAAATATCCTGTTATAAATTCTTGCAGTTCATTGGAAGGCTTAAGAATCTTTATGCTTTGGGGTAATTACTTGGTAACAGTTAAGAATAAATGGAAAGTAGATCAGCCCCCCACCTCTCAAAGAAAGTATTCAATTTTCCCAGGTTGCAAGCCTTTGAAATTTGAGCACACACTCCAAGACACATATTAGAATTTAGCACTTCAACCCTGGGGTGATTCTTCATATATTGATCCTGATAATATGCAACAGACACAAATGGAAAAATCCTGCTTGCAGTTTCTGCTTCTAGGTACTGTGGTGCCAGACCCTGAGAACAGCGGGACAAGGAATTTTCTAGGGTCAGTGATCCCTATGCTGGCTCCCTGGAGAGGATGCCCCAACAAACCCAATGAGGCAGGGCACTTGGCACAGATCCAGGGGACAGAAAACAGTGGGTCAGTGGAAGGGGAACAGAGATGGATTCCTGCAGCTAAGTGTTCCTGACACCAACCCAAGAGCAAACACTGCTGGCCAAGTGAGTGCCCTGTCCTTTAAAACAGCCATTTCCCAGCCTGCTTTCACAATGTAGTCTGTGTGCAATTAAATACTGATACCAGAGTTTGATTTGAAAGATATTTACAACACGCATTTTGGGAATCGGTCTGTAAGTAAATGAAACTCAACAATTGCTTCTTTGACTCTTACATCCTGCACATGTATGCAGTCACAGGGCCCCACGCTGCCATAGTGAAACATCATAAGCAAAACATTGCCAGTCTACTCCCCTTCAGTGCGCCATGATGCATGATGTATGTTACAGAAGTCTGTTTCTAAAATAATAGCTCAGAAGCATAGAATTATAGCTTTGTGTTGATACGTAGCAAGGAAAAATAATTTAAACAAGACAAACTTGGAAGCGAGAGCCAAGACAACGCAGACTGGTTTTGATACTAGCATAAATCCTCGAACAAGCCAAGCTGGAGAACAAAAGACCCCTACCAGAGGCCAACCCATTGCAAAATTCAGCTCAAGAAGAAAACTCTTGTGATTGCAGAGATTAGGCAAATCTTATAAGGTGTCTAACTGTTCACGTAACATTGAAATCCATGGCCGATGAAGTCCCCCATACACAGGCACACAGCTATTTGAAAACCTCACTGTGCTCTCCCACCTCCTGCAAAACATCTGAGCCGGCCCTTACATCACCCTGGGGGAACGCAGCCCACCGCTCCCGCCTCAGCTGCTAAGCATTACGAGCCCCATGCGCCCACTCCAGGAAATCGCTCCAGGCTTACATAAGACACTCGCTGACAGAAGAGACGGCACTGCAAAGTTTTAGGGGAGAGCTGCCCGCGTATGCGCCTGCTGATGCCAGACAGTTAACATCACACCAGTCATAGTAATTTCAAGGGGCAATACTCAAGAGCTGACAAAAAAATATATCCAGGGTTGCCAAGTCTGAACACCTAGTATTTTAAAGAAATATGATGAACTTTGGTGGTATGGCTTATTTGTTGGCAGTAAGTGCACGCGGCGGAGTGCAGGAGTGTGCACATCATTTCAAGGATTAGATTGTAAAAAATTTCAATTACAGCATGCATTGAGTGGTTGACCTATACCCCTGGGGCAGCTGATGTGCCTTTGAATGCTGTTAGGAACACAGGCAAGAGCTGGGATATGTGTTACATATTAAGCTTATGGAGATGTAGTTAAAGTAAGGAAAGGAAAAGGTCTCCTTGTGCAGGAAATGAGCTGGGAGAGCCACAAGAGGGAGGAGCTGTCTGCCCACTTCACTGCCTCTCACAACAGGGGCAGTGTGAGGCAGATGTTCAGTGCTTTCAGTGCTAAACGTCACAAGGAAATCCTTGCAGCTGGACAAAAACAAACCTTAAGCTCTACTTCAGAGATATTGCTAAAGTCTTTTGAATTTACATTCAGAACTGAGTTGCTCAGAATTTCTGAAGTTTGGAAAGTGTTAAATTTCACATGATTGACCTCATAATACAGTTATTTGGTCCTCTTGTGGGTCAGGGGGATGTCAGTTCACCATTTTCACTCTGATCAGCACCTCTGCCCCATGGTAACACTGATATTTTGCTACGGTTTTCTTCATTTGTTTGCATGTATCAAAACACACATTAAGACAAACCAGTTTGTGAAGGTAACACATTTAAAAGGATGTTTGCACTACTTTTGGTAGTCCTTTTTTATTTCAGATATAATTTAACCAACAGCCTTGCTGAAGTTCCACTTTCATTACCAGCTTTAAATTAATGAACTTGTATATTCAGACAGATTGTGACGTACTGATTACACTAATGCCATTCAAGACTTACAATCTTAAATTCACCAGTTTAGTTTTAATTCCCATCAGGAGTTACCTTAAAGCATGAATGCAATATATCATCCTAGGTATGTTTTTCCTATCGTAGACATCAGTAGTCTCTGGATAAAAGATCTGAAAAAAAAAAAAGAGTATGCTGTTGAAGGAGAAGCTAGATAACTGGGCAGAAGAATAGCTAAAATGGGCTGTCTGCACTTCCATATCTTTGAAATACAGAAGTTCCACTGTTATTTCTATACATCTATGAATCAAATCTTGTGTCATACTATTTTAGCTTTATCAGTAATTTTCATGAGGAAGAGTTTAATAGAGTATACAGGTTAGTTATTAAAATGGAAAATAAGGAAGATAGACAGTATATCAGCAAAACTGTTAGAAGAGATCCTTTGGCAAGAGCTCAGAAAGTAGGGTTTATCTTCCTACAGACACCCAAAGCCTAGGATACAGTTACCACCTGCAAAGCAAACCAACACCACCCAGTAAGTCTTAAAAATGCAAAGAGCTTAAACAGCAGCACCCCCAGCCGTGTGATTGCATCATTAACAGAGAAATACACTCAGACAGAGGAGTGTAAAAACAATTTAGTCAAAAAGTCACATTGTAAGTTCCAGTTCTAGTTCTACAACTAATTTGTTCCTGGCCTTGGTCCCAGTCACTAAACACTGCTCCTTCAAGAAAATAAAATAAAAGCCTTGGCTACCCGTGAGAGCTGGCAGCATGCTTGCAGCCTGGGCACTCAGAACTGCACAGTCCCACAGGCAGCAGAGCATGACTGAGCTGGTCAGGAGCACAGTGCCCTCTTCATCACTTGCTCACAACAGCTCTGGGAGGGAAACATGGGAAACATTTGGGCCACAACCCTCCTGTGAAGCAGAAGTGAAACCTTTTGGAGGAGGAGTGGTGGGGTGGAAATCGGCTAGCTAAACAGAGGCCTCAAGCCTTCAAATAGAGCTAAAAAATAGCTGAACTAGTAGAGGTAGGACCCTCCATTTCTTCATGGAGTGTCTGATGGCAGTCATGTGTAACCCTTTCTGCCTATGGGTACCTGCACATAGACCAGCCACTGTTCCCCACAGCCCTTCAGGCAGCCATCTGAGCATCCCCTCTGTACCCAGCCTCAGAGCACGTGGGACAGCCCCCCCGCCCCCCTGGCACCCCAGGGCTGCTCCTGGCCAAGGGGGCACTCCCCCCAGGTGTCCACAGGCATCAAAACAGGAGAATGAGCCCAGTAGGTGTTTCAATGCAGCCCTTTCTTAAAGGATTTTCATCCAGAAAAAAGACTCACTGGTGCCCAGAAACAGCAGAGGGGGAAGATGACAAGCGAAGACCAGCAAGAAGGAAGATAAGTATGAAAGGTGACCAAAGAAACCAGCTGGTGGAAGAGGAGCAGCATAGCCACGCAGGGATACCGGAACGTGCAAGGACAGTCTAGAAACAGGGCAGAGGCAGAGAAACTAGGACAGACGTTAGGAGGAAGAGTCAGAGACATGAGGTAGCAACCTAAAGGAAGCAAATATTTAAGTTTTCCACTTTAAAACATACTCCATTTAGGTCCTCTCTGAGACTCTAGTAGTAATAAGACTCTAGCAGTAATAAGGTACAGCTAAAACGCTGCTGGAATTCCCCTTTGACTTCCCAAAATACTGAGTATTTCCACTCACAGCACTTGTCATCCACAGCAGCCTCAGCCCAAATATACCAAAGCCGTAGCACGTAACTGACACCATCACTGTTTTCAGCATTACCTTCTCTTCAGGTTTTTTTTTCCTGAGCCAGCCTTCCCAGCAGACTTACTGTAAGCTACTGTTTATATGCAGGCAGATGAAAGGCAATACTGAGTCAGTGCCTTGATCCAGCTTCTTTGCTAAAATCTAACTGCTTACCTTAGGCAGACCAATGGACTCCATTGCTCTTAACCATTGCACAGTATTATCTGTGTGCCGAAAATGAAGTCCTGATCTCTATTGGAAACACAGAAGGAAAAAATGATAGAAAGAATGCAAATCAAGTTCTCTGATTACTGAACGTTCTGCTGATTCCCAGTTTTATGTCTTGAAGATAAGCTCAGGGAGTTTTCCCTCATTGGACTTGGAGACCCAAGTACCACAGCTGCAATCTTGGTAATGAAGCAGCCTAAAGCATTAACAGGCTCATGCTGTCCATCTCATGTTTTTATGTAAGGTGAACCAAATTTGTATACGTCTAGGTGTATGGTGGCTTAAATGGCCATAATGGCTTAAATGAAGACCTTTAGTGGTCTTCAGGAGTAAAAGCTGGCTGTCACATACCATGAACCACTACCTCCAGTATAAAGAAGTGGAGATGCCATCAGCACTACTATTAAGGAGAACACATAAGGAACTCTCACTTGTTGTTCGGGTCTGCAGGAACACCTGCCCCTCTCTACAGACTACACAAGCAGCATTTATGAGAACAAAGTGGGAAAAAAAAATATATATATAAAAATATTTTTTTTAATGAGTGAGGGTAAAGGCGCAAAAGACTGAACTCCAGTTTCAGGAATTTTCAAGAGAAGCATTTAAAAGTAGCCATGATTCTTAACCATAGTTCTATTAACCACATGAGAGCAGAGCAACTGAATTTCTAAACTCTCACACAACAAAACAGTTATTACACCTCCAAAACTTACACCTTTCTGCCCCCTCTATGAACTGATATAACACATTCTGTAGTGGGGCTGATGCACATGTGTATGTTTCTATGTTATTGGTTATCTTGTAGTTAATGAACAGCTTGCACACATGCCATCTAAGCTTAATTATTGTCAGCTTGATTTTTTTTTTGCTTCAGTTGTAAATTTGGCAGAAAAAATAAACACACAGATCTAATAAAGTGAATGTCCTTTCAAGACAAGAAAAATCAGGAATGGTCATCATGTTTAATTATTGAATTGTTTTTGGCGCCAGTTCTTAGTTAGGAATAATTGCTTAAGTGATAACCTTTATGTTCTCCCTGGAGCCAGAAGTGTAATTTGTTTGGCTTTATAAGCATTAGGTGGCACTAACACAGGTTTTTTCAATATAAAACATTTCTAAATTATCATACTGGCTTCCTAGTGCTTTGCATCTTCCATCTCATCTTGACAGACTTAAAAAAGCAGTACAGAAAGTGAACCTACCATGCTTGCATATCTTGAAGGGCTGGAAGATGGATATTAATTTTTTTTTTTTTGTCTTGTTATACAGAGAACAGAGTTATTACCTTGTAACGTGCCTGCTCCACATCATAGATCTTTTTGTCTGACACCACATTAGGGGCAAAGAATTTCGCAAGCTTGGCAAGGTAAACACCATTCCTTAAACCTTCTTCCAGCTCAGTAGTAGGGGGCAGCTCTTCTTCCAAGCAGACCTCCATCCACCTGCAAATACATCATTTGAGAAACATCACTACCTGCAAAATTAGTAGATTTGAACTGACATTTTTCCCCACAACCACTGTACATTTAAAGTCACTGCTACAATGCTCATAATCTATAAAGGAGAAGGGCACACACAGGTTGAGGAGAAAATATTCGTGTTCATTAATAAAGCAGATCAAAATGACTAGAGTCATATCTGCACTGCATGTTAGTGACTCATCAATAACCAAACAACATGCTTTGAAGTATTTATCCCCTAAGGGCTGTCTCAGATCTTCTGAGCAGCCCTAGGCTTTTAAGTAGGCAGTGATTCAATTTGAAGCCAGAGGAAAACATAAGATGCTGTGTATCACTGATATTTGTATTTTAAGAAGTCTGTGCTGAATGCCAGGGGCATTGAGGCCAGTAGCATGTGGCATGAATTGAGTTCACACAGCTGAGGTGCACTCCAACCTGAACTTGCAGCAGCAGTGCCCACAGCAACTCATCTTCCACCTGCAGCAGGCAGTAGCTCTCCACCTTCACCTACAAACTGTGGTGCCATGGCTGATAGGAGACAAGCTTTTTTGTTGAAACAGCCCAGAGAACCTTGCACATTTGAGGTCTGTCTGGCAAGGACTTGGCTGAAACATTCCCACTGCACATCATTGGAAAGGGCTTCTTGTCCAACAATAACTAAATCCTTCAAGGTGATAAACTAGTTTCCACTTTTGAGATTTAGGAGTTATACTAGATAGAAAACTAATTAAATACATAATCAGTTCAGAAGGCCATTAGAAGACAAAACCATATATCTAGTATGTTTATACTGAGTAGCCAAGAAACACTGCTACCAAACTAGTCCTGAAAATGATTACTATCCCGTTCACTGCACCAGAAGCTCGTTACTTTGGTGGTCTAAGTGTTTTGGCCCTGTAATCTTATTCTCATTTCTAGCAGCTAAATAACATTGCGATAGTTATAAATCTGTTTTGTACTTTCCCAATATATACTTTATTTTATTGCTTAGACGATCTCTGCTTTTGATAAAAAGATATTAGTATCATTTTAAATGGGAAAGAACAAAACTGAAGACATTAGTTCACCTTAATTACTGTAACTAAAGCAGTCTTGCCATATGCTGGGTGAGACAGCATTACAAATCTAACATCACCTCCACAGGGGTGAATTCAGAAACCAGAAAGCTGGAATCCAGGTTGAAAATGAGCCAATTTTTCCTCACTACAGAGAAGAAAAAAGCCTACTACATCATTTTGTTTCATGTTAAGACTTAAGACAAATGACCTATTCCATTACACTTTTGGATTTGTTACAGGACATATGAAAGTTGTTTCAGTGAAGCACAGAATACTCAAATAGCTCTTCAGGAAACCACCAGTCATAAATCTTGGACCATATCACGGAAAGCTGCATGGAGCAAGCGTCACTAGGGGAACTGTAGTTTGCAGTATAAAAGCTGCTTTGGTAAGAAATCTTGTGTCAGATGTGTCTCTGCTCTGTTCTGCTTCGCACGCTCATGTGCTATGGGTCCATGCTGAGGATTCCAAAAGTTATCTTTATTAATGACATTTTATGGAATAAATAAATACACACAGTAAGGCAGTGTCATAACATTTGTCTTCAAAACAGGGCAAGGAAGAAAAAGCAAAGAATATGTACCCTGGTTTGTAGCAAATGTGGGTTTTGTCTGAGTCAGTTATCTTCTTTTTCTACAGGTTTTATTTCCTAAAACATGTCTTCTGGTAGAGTGATCCAGGCAGCAGGAAGAGCATGCTGAGTAATGACAGAGAGGTAAGTCACCATGAGCTGAAGCTGATCCTGTTACACAATGAACCACCTCCAGTGAGACAAAAACAAGCTGTATAACCCTACAGCAGAGTTCAGCACATTGACATTTTGAAGTGTAAAGAATCCAATGCAATGTTCTTGTCAAGACACAACCCACCGCTGTTGTTGAATTAGAGGAAAGGATGCATTTGGGTGGTTTTGGTCTGGGCTATAAAGGGTCCTTATGAAATTGAGTTATTCCCCAAACTCTAAACAAGGTGCTAATCCAAGGTGAAAGCTGCTTCTCCACTTTAAAACCTTCCACTATTCAACAAAAATGGATTTGAATTTGTTTTCTGCATGGTGACAAGCTCCTAAATTAATCTGGAACCACCCTGTTTTGGACAGTGAGACTGCTCTCAGTGATTCAGTGGGTGAATGCAACACAGAAGAACAGGAAACTGTATGAGGAAGCAAATAAACCAGCAAAAATAAGATAATGAAAAGTACAGTTGTCAATCCACCAATTACAGATAAGTACATGAGCAGTCTTTTCAGAAGGAGAACATTAGTAACTCAGTGGGAAAAAAAGGAAAAGTAGAGAAAGATAAACAGAGCAGAGCTGAAAGATGCATATGAAGAATTTATTACCACTTAAAGATTTTTAGCTGTAAGTGATATTCATTCCAGAAAAATGCTCTCACAGGTCATCAATAGGGCAACTAACCTACGGCTTTTGGGAATCAATCGCCACAGCAGAGAATACAGCTATGGCTGTGTTACATGTAAGACAAGTTTTATCAATATTTGGAAGCTGCAGAACATACCTACTACAAGAACTACTGTGAAGTCCTGCAAATATACAACCAACCTATTAAGCCTTAGTTGTGCTACTCAACACAGATGCTCAGCTGTTACTCTCCTGTTATCTGTTATGTATTTATACATCTGCAGCACATTTGCTCCCCAATTTCTTGCATTTGCAATAGTTTTGTTCCTTTTGTGCCAGTTTACTTAAAAAGGAGTTGTGGTTCTCAACAGAACAAAAACTTGTAAGGTTGTGAGGTTCCGCTTTTTAAGATGCAGTTTGGCAAGTTTATGAAAGTTATGATACAGTGTGGTACTGACAGAAGGAGTAGGAGGAGTAGACTGGAGTGAAAAAAACAGAAATTCTTTCTACTTCTGTTTTTAAGTCACACAGAGAATATCTACCTGACAGTAAGGATTTATAGGTATCTCTGGGGCATTTATTTTTTATTTGGGCTGAAAAAAACAACAGCATTGCCTTTGGCTCACCCACTGTTTTCCTGAACACGTAGTACTGCAGCATCAGCATTAGACTTAAGTCTGTCACAGGAGCTGTTCCCCATGAACAAATAAGAAATAAAAAGGCTATATAAGTAGGGTCTATAATTCAACACTAGACAGGGTGCTTTTCTTCAGTACGAATTTTCAGTATGAAGTTTGTGGTATAATACTAGTATAACTATCAAATGCATACATGCATTTCTACCATTCTTTTTTTCTACAATGTACACCCCATAACTAGTACTGTGTTATAAACAACTTTAACATACTGTCAGATGTATGCCATGAAAAAATAGTTGACTTGATCACTAATTATAGCTAAACACAAACACCAATCTATGGTGAGAAACAAAAGGAAATGTCAGGATGCAGACTGGAATGTAGACCTGAAGTCCTGGGGTAGCATCACCAAAAATTAGCTATCATTTAAACTTTCCTGCAGAGCTACTAATGCCAGTTTTAACCTTATCATTTTGATTCCAATACATAAACAGGTGTTTTCCTAAGAAAAGATACTTTGGATCATAAATCAGTATACATAAATACACTGGTAAGCAAAACTAACCAGCTTTTATTTTCATCTTACTCCAGCAGTTGCCAGCAGAGAATATTAGCCTTAAAAAATGTAAATAAATTAAAAAAAGTTTAATCAAGGGAAATAAGCCTCCAAAACAGTAATTCTAATTTATAGTATTGTAGATACTGACAGTAGTGAGTACTGAGGTGCAGTAGGTACAGTTTTCATTTGCTCTGCTCAATTCTGTTTTTACTTTTGGCAATCTGAGGCAGAGAAGTCCAGCAGTGAATTTCTGGCAAAATAACAATGGTTACTTCTGTGCCAGACCTATGAGCAGTAAACAGTACACTGCTCACCCAGAGACTCCAGTCTCCAGATTCAAGCATGCAAAACAGCAGCAGTATAATGAGATCAGACTTGCAGTTTAAAAGAAAAAAAATTGAATCTCATTCAAGACAAGGGTTAAGGGAACTGGAAGCACCAGTGCTGTACTGTGAACACCACCAGTTATGAAGTTGCCATTGACAGTCTGTGTGGTCAGCAAAACACACACTGCTGGCTGAGGGACTGGAAATGCTTAAGCTGATATTCAGCGGAGAAGACAGAATACATTGTACAACCTGCCGAAAGTCCATCACATTTGGCACTTGTTGGATATAGCAGCAGAATTTTTACTTGCGTTGCCCAGACCTCTTGGAATTGTGCTGCAAGATGTGGATCCAAGGGCACCAGGTCTGTACCTCCTGGGGAACAAGAGACAAGGCTCCAGAGAGAGAACCTCAAAACACTGGATGCTACTATAAAAAAGTCATAGTGAAGACAAGGTAACGACAAGTTACCACACATTAACTACCTCCCTGGCATTAACTACCTCCCTGGCTCACAAGCACAGCCTTTCAATCTGTTTTGGCGCACACATATTGAGGGGAAATGAAAGTTTTCACCTAAAAGTTACTCAGATATTTCATTCCCAACAAAGACAAAAAATTGTGTTACTAAAAGAGAACAAAAAGTAACAACCAATCCCAAGGTAAAAAGTTAGGTTCCAACTTTAAAAAGAAACCCTACCACTTCAGACACTTATTTAAAATAAGGATTTTTTTTTTTTTTAAGATATTTAGAAATAAACAGTTTAAACAATTAGAACTAGAACATTTCATGTTCTACGTTTTTATGCCTCTAGTTTCAACATCTAAAGATTTATTAAGAAATCTAAGCTCTTTACTCTTTGTTTGCTTTTGTTCTTTAATGCAAAAAAGGATTTATTTTTCCTACTAGCAGTCATGTAGATACTGTTTAAAAAGGAGGCTGAGCGCAGCAGAAGAGCTAGGTGTATTTCTTAGCTAAGCAGAGTAGTGGTGGCACTGGTTTGTTTATAAGAACATGTTAACTTTGGAATTTGTTCTCATTAGGCAGCAAGCTTCAGTGTGATACATCTCCTAAACTAGAAGTCTCAGACAAAAATTGTTTCACATACAGCCACATACTGTTTCCAGAACAAAAGCATACAAAACTCCCAGCAATTCCATGAAAATTGATACAGATAATTTGAATACCATCATAACAAGAAGTACGGGTTTTTATCAAATAACTGCACAAGCTTGTAGGCTCCACATAGAGCCTGTGCAAAGCAGTGAGAGCAGACAGCTGAGAGAACCTTTTTCAGCAACAGCTTGTGTTGACAACTTACTGCTGTAGCAAGACACCCTTGAAACATGGTCTGTTAAATCTAAGACTATAGATTCATAATGCAGTGACAGTCTCCACTGAGTCTCAAGTTTTATCAGCCCTGAAAATATACTTGGTGGCAAAGAAGTCAACATTTGTGGTGGTGGGTTACTGGAGCAGTGCAGAGAAGAAAGCCATGATGCAGGTCAGTAGTTACCACACTTCTCTTATAATACATACAAGAAATAACATGAAAAAAGCATCACAGGGGATGCTGTAACTTACACAAGATCTCAGAACTTTACCACAACAAGTAAAATTAGTATCAAATCCTTTAACAAGATTTTTGTTAGCAAGTAGTGCCTTTTTTTTTAACCCTTCTACAAGTCTGTACAAATTCAAAGTTGTGCATCTCTGTCCTTCTAGCTACTGTCTTGATTTAGCAGCATCTCAGCTTATTTAAATGATTAAGTCACGCACAATTTTACCAGAGAGGATACTGACTTTCCATAAGAGCTACACTGAAAACTATGAAAAAGTTGTTTATTAATTTGTCATGCGTAAGTATTAAAATAGCATGGATCTCACTGTGCATTGTGGTGCTTTGTTGATTTTTGTTGTTGTTCTTGTTGTTGAGTTTTGCAGACCTGCAAGAAGGTTGTTGCAATATTCATTTCCCTGACCAAAGCCCTTCTGATGCAGGTCATTCAATTCAGATGAGTAGAAACAAGAAGCAATGACAACCTGCCCACCTTGTTCAGCACACTAAAGTAGCCATAAATAATTTCAGCAACATTTTTCCACACAAGATTTCTGCTGCTATGGAAACATCACCATATTTACAAAATAATCTTGAAGGTGTTATAAAATTATGTTTCACAAGATGGCAGTGCAGATACTATTTGTTATTTTAATCTGGTTTACTCCACAGGTCCCTTATGTGGGTTAATCAGTGATTAAAGTCCACAAGGCAACCTGCTGCTCAGGAAACCTGCACTAGAGCCTGTGGAGCATCAGCATGGCCTCACAGGTGGCACAAGCTACTGGGCACCTGGCAGCAGAAAAGTCCTGTTTACTCAGCACTTCTAAGGTAGAAAAAATGCTAGAGATTCTCCAGCAAGCAGTCTACATCCCAACAGGCAACAGTAGCGCGCACGCCTGCATTTCATGACAAACCCCGACCTTTGCAATCTGAACAGGCTTTGTTTTGCTGCCTCTTCTGTTTGCACTGACTTTAAGATTTAGCACCACGTATCAGCCACAAACTCAACAACTGCTCTGTGAGATAACAGGCTGAGCAGGGCCAACACTAACAAAGCCCAGTCTGATCACATGGACACCTTGTCTTACTGCCCAGCTCCTGGCCTGGCTCCAGGCTGTCAGGTGCTTGGAGAAGTCATGGAAGAGATGGGGGAGAAAGTGGAGAACAGCCATCTGAGGTATTTCTCCATAAGAAACACCAACTCTTTCTTCACAGGAAGAACAAAACTGAACAGGTTGCCTTACCAAATGAGGTGGAAACCTTAAGCTGATGTTCAAATGTCTCAGTGAAAAAAATACCTGGGTGAAGGTGTGGGGTGAGATATCCCAATTTACAATTAGAACTGTTTTTAATTCAGAAGAGAAGGGGAAAATGATGAAACAGATTGGTCTTCTAGGGACCCTGTAACAGGCATACAAGTTAACACAACTGCGTAACATACGGCTTCAGAGTCTAGCCCTGCTCTTTTAAAAGCGATCTCTGTAACAGGCAGCAGAGACTACAGCAGCAGAAACAAGTCTCTTGTGTTCAGCACTGTTTGCTCAGTGGCCCCTAGAAAGCATTTCAGGCATATGACAGACTCAAACCATTTTAATGAAATTTCAGGTAGCACAGACGTAAGCTCCAAAGCAAGTCCCACATGAAAACACAAAGGGTCTCCACCTAACCCTACAAATCAAGTAGTGCTTTTTATCTGAAATGGAGGGAGACCAAACTTAACATGTGAATTTATCTAAACTTAATGTTTTACCCACCTGTATAGACACTGATTTGACAAACAGAAGCTGACACAGCAATAAAAACATTTTTACAGAGTAGCGTTTGCTGGTGTGGAAGTATCGAAAAAAGTCACTCCTCTAAAACATAGTGTTTGCTTAGAGAAAAACACTGGTCACAGACCCCAAGATCGTAGTACAATAAGCAAGTCTAAACCATCTTGTTATGTGCTACTACAGGGTTTTGTTGGTTTTGGTGTGTTCCCCACCACCCTCCATCTCAAACATTGACTATGGCTGCAGTATGGTAATACAGTTTAATGCACTGACTCGAAAAAAAAAGACAAAAACCAGCATATGTTATTTCATTTTTATCAATTTAAAGGATTCTACCCTGGCATAACCTGACAGTCACTCAGGCAACCCTTCTGAGGGGATAAGTAGTACAATCTTGACTTGCAGCTGAAGATACACTCTGTTGGCAAGCCATGAATATGTTCCAGTGAAGTAACCAATAATGGATCCCACATGTACATCATTTAAGAGCCCTTGTAATCTTAAATCACAGCTACATTAAGTCTTTACCTAACATCTGTGCCCTGCCACAGCAGTAATTAATATCTGAATACATAGAAAAACAGCGATATTTTCTATAAAGCATCCTGTACAAGATTGACTTTTATGAAGCTACTACTCAGGCTAAACTAAACCTACCCATCAGGGCACTAGTATCTTGTTCACCTTCTATAGAGCTCCAGTGCATCAGCAGATATGCTGTTTCTAGCAAATGTAATCACTAACCATAAACAGAATGGCAGCTACAGGAACACCAAAATGGCAGCCATCTTTGCATTGAGATCTGGTGTGCCTTCCATGCACATATTAGCCCTCAGCTGTCCAGAAGGATATGCTATGACCTTTATTTCCAGGTAAGCAGCCAGACATAAACATTGAACCATATTCATAATCAACACATTTCTAGAATAGAAAAGTAAACCAGTGAAGTATCTCCACTATAGGTTCAGCATGACAAGCACACATGTTGTACATGTGTTTAAAAACAAGACAGTAATTCAAGACTAGGAACAAAAATACACAGCTCTACCTTCAGATCTACATGTTTAGTTGGTGACTGATGCAGCTGGGTCAGCAGAACACCTCCCAGTGTTGCAAATTAAAGAGTGTGCGTGGGGCCACGCAGCAGACCTAAGGCAGAGCAAGAACCCAGACATGGCAAGATCCAGGGTGCTGTTCTGACCACTTGACAAGTTTGAGTCCATTGGATCTAATTCAGATAGCTGTATTTGTACTGTCTAGCATCTGACAAATGCTACTTCTGTTGCTAGTTGTTTTCCCAAGTACACAGGCACAAAGACCATAAAAAGGACCCAAGAAGTTCAGCTACTAGACGTGCAGCTGGGACTTTTAAAGAAAGGTGCAGGACAGCAGCCAAGTAAGAATTAAGAGACATGGATGAGAGAACAAGATGTTAAAGAAGTGAAAAGACTGAAAGAGGCAGCTTGTGAAAAGCTCAACTATTGTTAAAAGTACTTAGTGTTATGTAAACACTGCAAAACAGCAATAATAAGAGGAGTTTGCAAAGTTTAAACTTTGCCTCATGTCAAAAAGAAACACAATACAGGAACAAAGTTTTGAAACCAACACATTTAGGTAAGCAACTCCACATACAGCACCTACAATTAACCTTTTCTATTTTCCTTTTCCCATGCTTGCATAACCAATGCTCTTCTCCATCGTTCCCACTTCCATCGATTGGAAAGACAATACTCATCTACCTACTTAATGATATATCTGTAAAATTTTGTGAAGCATATACATACAAGTCAGACCTGCAGTAAATGAGAAAAATGTAGGCAGCAACATTTAATGTATATATAACATTTAATAGTGTATAAAGAAGTGAGAAAGACAAGATATTCATGGTCTTCTTTATACTGATATACTGACTGTATTCAGTCACTTCTTTTCAGCTGCTGAAGAAAAGACCATCACCAAAAAATTTGCAAGTGATCTGCAGCCTGACATTTATTATCAGATTATAAACTTAGAATTGTAGTACAAAACTTTGGATATTTCAGGACCATCTCATTATTCCAGTTTCTTGGTACTTGATACTTTCACTTGATACTGATTTAGACTAAGGGTGAGATATGAAATTCCTATACAATATGTAAGTATAAGCTCTTGGTGAAGAACTGGCTAGAATTTTGCCTGTGCAAGTCAAGTCATTGAGGACATAACTAAAAAGCATAAAACACTTGCAGGCATTTCAAACATGTCTTCCCAAACAGTATTTGCAGTCAAGAACAAAAAAGTATTTAACAATACACACGTGAAAACTGAAAAATTAAGTGTTAGAACAAGCTAGTTTAGTTGCAAAAACCTAAAGTCTTCCCATGAAACAGCTTATATTAACGGACACAGATACCAATAAAAGAGTCTGAAAGCAAACTGCAATTTAAAAGCTAGGCTAGACAAAAAGAAACTGGTAGTGTTCAGCATGGTAAAAGTTTAACAGCATAATTAGTAGTGTCTCACACAGTCAATATCTAGTGTACTGTTTGGTGACAACACTTCAGTTTAAGGGCTTTGAGATCACTGTTTCTAACATTTGCACGCACAAGACTATCTTGTCTCCAAGAAGAAACAGTGCAAAATCCTTATTGATCAATTTTTTATCACTAGGTGATAAAAATCTACCATCGAAGTCCAGCATTCAAGTTACTCAAGACAGCAGGAGAGGTTCCAGAAACACTTAATCAACCATGAGCCTGCCAGTCACCAGACAAGATATTACATACTGGAAAAAATGAGCAGTTCCGACACCACTTGATTCAAAAACAGGTTAATGTGGTATCAAGTCTGACTTAAAGCAATGAGCACCAACCAAAAACCCCACTGCCACATGACTTAACATAACAGTGCAGAAAAAAACTTCCCCTACCCCACCAGAAAGTGATTTTCAATAATCTGAATGGGCAAACCAGCGATCAGCATCCCCTGCTACCCTGTAACACTGCTCCCACTGTGGCTGTTTGCTCAGGGCAACCCACGAGTGCTTCTGGACATTGTGTCATCACTTCAACAAACAGCTGAAAAGTAAAAAGACAGTGAGGTCCCAGGTCAACAGCATTACACACAGTAGCTGCTCAATCCCTATGAGAATGCTATAAGCACTGGTCATCCAATTGAAAAATGAGTTTTGGTATCAATAGGACTGCCTGGCAGGGCAGATGCTATATCCACAGAAAATTTTATTTTAAAAAAGCCTTTTTGTTTCCTTGTTCATGCATGGAGAGGAAATAAAAATGAAAGAAACGTAAAATCAGAATAAAAACTTGGAAATACTCTCTAAACCTTGTGAACTACTTACAGGACATACTCCATGGAGCATATTTCATATGTACTATACTACATATATTACTACAAGCAGATTTCCAGAGACTTTTCAGCTTGCTTGAACCCTCTGTGTACCTTTAGGTGCATGAACTGTGGAGAACAATTTGTTCAGCAGTTTCTAAAGAAATCACTTCTGTGCAAAGTAAGAACTGAAGCAAAGTTAAATGGAAACAAAGCTGGTACAAGCTGTTTCAACTAGTACAGCATATCCTGTTTGGAAATACTCCTGTACTACCTCCTCCAGCATCTCCAAGTACTTTCAAGTATAGGAATTCATGTAAAAACCTCCATGTTAGAAAATGGAAGTAATGACATTAATTTTTGTTTTGAAATCGAAGTGCAATGCAGGACTAGTGCCCTGGCATCATGATCAGTCCCTTCATTGGGAACTCATTTTTAAGCTAGTAAGCCTCACTTTATTATTTCTGCAGAACAATGACTCCACCTTAAAAAGGCATAAACAGCTAACACAATTTCACTTTATCACATTAAAAAGGTTACACGTTACTCTTATTCTGAGACTCCTTCAAAGATACGACAATTGTGTTCAAAAAAGGAATTTAAAAGGACAAGAGAAAAACATTTAAATACTGTGCTGGAGTAACGCTTGTTAACTCAGGGTTTCTGATCCAGCAAACAATTTAACACAGGTGGAAAAAACATGAACTTGAAACAAAAATGTTTTAAGTCAATTTGCTTCACTGCCAAGCATATTCATGACCTAGATACTTTGATCAAGTTAATCAGCAAACCATCACAGCTTGTTAACTCTCAGCTCTACACAGAGACTTAAGTGCCTTATGTTGCTATTTTGATATAAGAGTTTACTCCTCATCTCTTATCCCAAGAGAGCACAGCATCTGTACAGTGTTGTCACAGAGGCTGGGAAGGTGCTGCTGCAGTTACAAACAGAAGCCACACAACCCTAAAACTGGGTTTCCACTTCCCCTTGTCATTTGTAGTGCATGTTTTTGTATTATTTTTTTTTGAGGGGATTGTATATTTTGAGCTACTTGTTGTTGCAGCCTGCAGAGCCCAATCATCATGTGTAGTGCAAGTAGTCCTGTAAAAGAGGTCAAAAGAGATGCTACTACTTTTCATGAAAGCCTTTCCTGGAACATGCTGAAAGTTTAGCTGCCAACATAAAAGATCAATACAAATAATGCATTGACTGGCCTATAGGGTAGAAGTCAATATGGCAGTGGGATGTATAAAGACACTGCTCATCCACCAGCGCTGGCAAAACAAACACTGCGTGCGAGAGGAAGAGGAGCACAACTGTCACCATGCCACACAGTTCCTGTAAAGAGAAAGGGGCAGGAAGAGCCAACCGCAGGAGCTAGTAGATAAGGGGAACAGCAGGACAGATGCCAGGATAGTAAGATATATAGCAAGGCAGAAAAAGCATAGTGGCTTCTCTTGCCACAGGTCTGAAGTGGAGTGTGGAGAGCTGTCCCTTAGCCTGGGCAACGAACACAAAGCAGTGCCCTGACAAAAGAAGTTATAACTGTATGAAAAATGCACTAGATCTATAAAATCAGATCAACTTGACAAGTATGCACTGGAAGAGCTTGAACATTTCCCTGAAAGTGCAGTTACTGCACAGGAAGTCCAGGCTGGATGGGGCCTTGCCCAACCTAATCTAGTGGGTGGCTGTCTATGGCAGGGGGGTTGGAGTTAGATGATCTTTAAGGTCCCTTCCAACCCAAGCCGTTCTATGATGATTGGAGGGTCTTCGTCTGTGTTCATTGCAGAATTTTCTAATACATTAAATCTAAAATTGGTTAAGAAAATCTTATGAAAAAGAAGGAAGAGACAGAAAAAGAGCCTTGGAGTATACACACAATTACACTAACAGATACAACTTGTAACTAAGGAATAATTCTGACAGAGTGCCTGCATCCTTAGACATTTACCTTCATCTAAGATTTAAAAAGCATGTCCACAGAACTTTTGCACAATTCCTTTGATACCCAGCCAAATCCTTTAAGCAGCATATTTTACTTCAACTTTCCATATGAAAATGCAACATAATCAAGGCAACATCTCCATACTCTTCTTTCTCCTCAGTAAAGCCAAAATACATATTCAAAGAAACTTAACAGCCCAGTTGCTCCTAATTTCAAACACGAGTTCTACACTCAGGCTATTTCAGGAATGAAGCTGTTTTTGCAATGAAACAAAGTAAGCGTGGTAAAAGTTGCATCTCTGCACAATAAAAGTAGCCCTTTTTCCATTCTTGCTCTCTTAAGTTCTTAAGCAAATCAAACTTTTGCAGCAGAATCCAAGCTTATGATTAAGCATTCAGCTACTTTCAATGTTTGCTACCAGAGGACTGCAGGTTTGTCCTAGAGTATCAAACCTCAGTCCTTTGAATTTCAGAGCATGTATTCAGAATATACCTGCAGGTATTCTACATTGCAGCCCTGGCTCAACAGCACACAGACAGATTAAAAAATCCACCAACACTATGAAGTAACAAACTAAAAAGCTGCATTTGAAGAAAAACCACATTTCGACTGTTATGGAAGTGTCAGAACTAGCCTTTTTGTGAAGGGAACTAATAACTGTTCATAGATAAACTAAAAGCAGCACTACTAGAATGCTTTAAGGTAACCTGAAAATTCAGTATCTATGTTGGAAAGGTATATACAAATGCACACATATGGACATTAAAGGAATGCTAATATCAATGTAGAAGACAAGTATTTGAGGGCATGGTGGTAAAGCAAAGCAAGCGATTGGTCAAAGGGCACTCAACTGAGTAAACCTCAAATTTTGTCCACCCAGTGGCTCAGAATCTATAGAGTACATTTGTTCAGCCTATACCACTGCTGGGCACTTCTGTAAGGAGCAGACAGTCTGCAGGCATGTTAAGGTGACAGTTTACCATAGGGGAAGTAGAAGTGTATGAAAGTAAGAAAAAACATACATCCACCCTGGAGTGCCAAATGGGGATGGGAAGTAAGTAGGCTATATTAGATATGCATGGCTCCAACCTGAGCAGCAGGTTGGGTAAACTCACTTAATAGCTACAGGAAATTGAAGTAATTAACAATAACTGTTTTTCTGCTAACACTGTCACAGCTTACATTATTATTCAACAAGTGTAAGTGATGTTTCTGTGCAGTAGCAGATAGACCTAATATCAAAAGAAATCCCAGACTAATCCTTTTGTCCATCAATTCATTGCTCCAAGCATTTAGTCTTTAGTTCTCTTAGCTCTACTGAAAAATAGCAGAATGCGTCCAGCATACACACAGCATAATGTCCTGTCCCAACTCAAAGATATCCCCCTTGCTTGGACAAAGAGCTGGAAATTATTCTTTTCTAGATAACTGCACAAAAGTGCTTTGTGTTCAGGATGGCTGGCTAGGGAAAGAGTGAAAGCATTTATCCTTCAGAAATAAGATTTTTTTTTCTCCTTTGTAGGTTGATTCTTTTGCAAAAATGTTAAATGAAAGACAAGCGGTTCTTTTCAATAACACTCTGGTGGCATATGTAGTCTTAAGATATGAGCAGCTTGTTAGGAAAATCCTGAGTAACTTAATTCTTCATTTATAAATATATATGTTATTCTTGAATTATAGTACACTCCTTTGACACAGCTTACTTTATGCCTCTGCTCCATTCTGGCCAGCTTTGAAAAAAATACTTTCCTGACACTATGACACTGTACTACAAGCACATCATGTCTTGTGTTGAAGTAATTGCATGTGAGCAGAGAAACATCAATGACATTGAGCAATAAGCAGTCAAGGAAGCTCTAGGGAAAAATATATAATTTGATTTAGATAGAAATTAAACATTTTTCCAAAAAGATTTTTTTTCATGTATTGTATTTCTAAACTAATATCAGCAGATATGTATGCTAATATTGTCACTATTTACTGGCAAATAATCAGCTCCCAATCTCTATGTTGAGTGTTATGAATAATTAGACTTTCTTTATACACAAGTTTATGTACCATTTCCACAAAGATCCTAATCAAATGTCATATGCACTTTAAAAAAAATTAATGAAAATATTTGCTTGCTTACAGAGCAGCAGCACACATTGAAAATAACTGCCACATAGCAGTATCCACACATCTGCCTTTACTTTGTTCACCATTTTCTAATAAAACTCCACAAAACTGAAACAGTCTTTATATTGACAGTTACCTCCGTTCAGAGCCCAGAACTTAGACATTGCATCTGCATTACCATTCCTTTTCTGCTATTTAGATGACACAACAGTACAATATGTAAGAATTAAAAAAAAAAAGTAATCTGTAGAGAATTGTAGTTCTTTGTTTTAAGTCTTTTTTCCAGTTTCTCGGTCCTCTGACAAAATGACAGTCTTCTATCAAAAAATCTGTATGACAAGTCTCAATCCTACTTTTTTTCCAAGTTTTCAGCAATCAGCACTGTCTTCATCTTGCACTTTTTAAGAAAGCTCAAGTTCTTTATGTAATTTTTGATTCAGTCTCTTGCTGTTCTACCAGGAATCTTACAATAAATTTGTTATTGTAGTAAAATTTATTAAAAGTATGCACTTTTACAAGTACATGTATAAGATTACCCTGCAACCCCTCAGTCATCTTGCTTTGGATCCACAAATCTTGCAGTGAAACTCCAGTCTAACAGAGTTAGAATTGTTTCAGCTCTGTACAATGTGCGTGAATTTGCATTGCCAGAGTTTTGAGAGAAGAGAGTATACAAGTCATGGGAAAGCAACAGCAACAGCTGATCCCACAGAGGTTCCAATGATTGAGAGTTGGTTTACCTTTCCTTCTGTACTGGGAGACCTTCACCAACAACTTTAAATAGGAACGGTTTTATTGTACATTTTTTTATTATTATAAAATATCGTCTACTGACAGTGCATCAAGATATAATGAAGTAGGGTAGATGCAGCTCAGGGCAAGGCTCAAAACAAGTGATTTTCAATAGAGGAATGCATTGCAATCTATTTTAGTTTTGCAGAAATTTTAAGCAAGAAAAGCACCGAAGAAATTGATAATGCCCAACACATTTGATTTACTTTATTTTTCACCTATTTAAAGCTTAGCACTGTGGACGTATCTTGAACAATGTGTTCCTGACCTCTGAAGGATCTACATGAAGATGAACAATATTTGAAGTTCAGTGGTCCTTAATTATTGGTTGTGGAAGAGTAATCTTTTCTGATGTTTCCCTGTCATGATCATATAAATAGGAAATCCTTCTCCAGAAGTAGAAGGCAACCAAATCTGACCTGACCTAACTCCTTTTAAGCTCCAGATCCTAGATATGATCTGGACTGGGGGCAGTCAAAGAGCAAAGACCTCTTTTCAGAAAGATGTTTGCATTATGATGAATTTAAGCTCAACACTATATTTAAGACTTAACAGGAACATCTGTTTGTGTTCTGGTTACAATAATCAGGAGCAGTAGGAGCAGAAAAGCATGCTGTTCCAAGAGGCAGAGCCAGCACTATATCACACAGGGAAATGAAGTGCACAGGCTGAACATGTAGAGTTTATCTTGCACAGTGCTGTGCTTAATACAGGTGGGTCAGTTTACATGCCAGTTTTTACTTGCTGTTTAGTTTTAATACAAAACACAGTGACAAGATGAAGTAATAAAAAACACACAGTTCAGTTCATTTATCTTGAGGATACACTGTATATGATATTTCCAGGCCAGGGTTAGACATCTGAAAGCATGATGGTTAGTAGCAAATGAAATTCCACGTTCATTCCCAAAGCAACAGAAAGTGAGCTTATATATCTGCCAGCAACAGAAAAGGAACAAAAGGAGTATGCCAAAACAGAGCTTCTAGACCATTTATTTTCCCCATGAAAGCTTACCTGTTGGCCTCTCATGCCTTTGCCATTTTATAAGCAACAAGACTTTGTCCCCGGTGTTATTCAAAGCTGAATTAACAGCATTTCACCGATCTATACCACAGTGTCAGGGTTGCAGACCTCTTCTGCCAAAGGAGTTACAGCAAATTACTCCCAAGGGCAGCTGTTTTCCCAGTGCCCACAAACAGTGACAGGGACATTGACAAATATCACCTTTTTTGAAAAAGTAATAGTAGGAAAGGGGAACTCAAAGCAACGTCTCATTTCCATACATTAGACACTTGCATCTGAAATTGTCATGCCACTCTAGTGAGGCTAAGGCTACCATTTCAGGGTTACTTTAAGGTACAGGTGGCCACTGAAGTTAACATGCTTGCCCCTTTCCCACCCCATTCTCTGCTCCTCATTCTTGCCTGCATTTTCCTCCACTCTTTGGCAACACCCATGCCCAGAGGGCTGTGGAGTGAGTGGGAGCAGGAATTGCTGAGAACTAAAAAACACCACCAGATACATACATTAGTGCTTGACCAGATGCATGCCCTGGTCAGATCCACAGCTTGGCTGCGCAAACAAGTGCTGTGGCACAACAGAAGCAGAAGAACAGGGTTAGCCATCCTACTACTGTCTGAAAACACATTTCAAGGAGCACTGAAGCTTTCTTTACCCGTTTTGCACTACTAATATTTAATAAATGCATACACATTTATACTGATTTTAAAATTGAGATATGCATCTGATACACAGCTATTTCCTTTTTATTCTAAATAGCCTTTAGTTTGAATGCGGGGTATTACATTATCCAAATTACATCACTTTTGGCAACTATAACAGGCCTAGCCTGTGAGTCACTTTCCAAAACTAGGAGAGAGCCACACTACAGAAGAACATGAGATTTAAAGTTTTCTGTGATTCACAGGGACTGTAGTGGCCATGCAAGTCCTGCTGCTCAGGACAGAAGTGCAGCTAAAAAAAGTCTCAGTACTGACTTCAAAGAAAAGGAATATCCTAGAGAAGCAAATGGACAGATAAACAATTGTACAAGCCAGAAAATAGGAGCTACGTGACCCCATGCTTTCCTGCATTGGTTTATAAATTTGAGGCATAATAGAAATGCAAGAACACATCAGCTACAAGTTATTTTACCTGCATTTGCCAACTGAGAGTTTTCAGAGCTGTAAAGTGCAATTGCACCAACCTTGTGCACAAGTACTACAACAAATCTTCAGTTGCCTCAGCCTCGACCAATGCTTCAATTAATCTAAGAAATAGGTGGAAAGAGACCCAAAATCCTATGGAAATAATTTCTCATTACAGTCTCTGTTGAGGAACACTACTAATTATCACAGAAATGTTTCCAGTTCTTCACTGAATCCAGACAGTTATCCACCCTGAGAAGAATGTTTCCTCCTTAGTCACTAATTGGATCTTATTTGTAAGGCCAATCTTTGTTTCAAAGTCTGACACAGTTTGAGAGCCAGTGTACTATGGGGGAAGAAGATTAAAATGCCTTTCCACAGCTGTCAAAGACACTAGAAACATTGTCCATACATAAAAGGATGGGATGTATGATCATGTTATTTTCCTTTTCATTTTTATTGTGTTGCTTTAGTAATATCTAACATAAGCCCTTTTCTAGGTATGTTAGAAACAACTAATCTTATACAATTGCAGGGTCCTGTGTGAAGTACTTATTAAGTGGGAAGGCTAACTATACACTGAGTAAGTCACTTTAAATGTTATGCAAATGGTGGACTTATTAACTGCTTACTTTTTGTAAATTTAGGTGAAAGCTATTCCAAAGCAAGAATAATCACTGCTTATTCAAGGCTGCTGCGTATGCCAGGACAAGATGCAGTTTTGCTGCTCTGACATGCCCCCACTTCAGACTCAACCAGCACCACTTCTCCCTTCTCCAATAATAAGGATACCTGAAAATGGCAGATTAAGTGACCAAGTTTACTCCATGTATACATCTCCTTTCTGTGACAGCAAAACTCAGGCTTTTCAGAAGCTGCTATATCCAGGCACTAAAACAACTATGACCATTTTAAATAAACTGGTTTTGATTATTTAAATACACCTTCTGTACTTTATAAAAGTTTTCTTCACAAGGTTAACAAACCAACACAATTACCACTTAAAAAAGCAGCCCCATTTTGCAATATTGTATAGCTCTCTATACTTTCTTTTAAGTCATCTGCTACTTCACCTTTCTGACCTCTAGTCAAAAAGATACCAAAACTAGTTTACATTCTTTCATCTCTAGCAGAGAACACAGCATGCTGAAGTACTTTGGGCTCCAGCCACTAAGCACCTGGATTTCTCCCAGACAGACAGTGCTGGTTCAGAATTCAGACACACGTGCCAGATCTCCTACATGGGCCACAAAGTCCTCAGCGGAAGCATATGGGGGCAAAGTTGGTGCTAAGCCAGTTATGCCCTGTCCTGTCTCCACCCTACCCCAACTCAGCCAAAGCCAGCCACTGAGATGATGTTCAGTCTCAACCTCACTCCTTCACAACAGCTGTGCCTCTGACAACAGAATAGCAGAGCAGGATCTGCATCATCTGTGCCTTTAGAGCCATACACAAGAGAAAACTTGCACATGCTAATCTATTGCATCAACCATGATGTCCCTCTGTAGAGGTGCAAAGCTGCCAGGTCAAAGCAGGACCATGAGCCACGCTTCCCCCACTGGCTGCCAACTCCACTTCACATTGCTTTAGTAACTGAAAGCAGAGGCATTCTTTATGGTTTGGTTTTTGTATCATGTCTGATTACCAAAAAAAATCAAGTTTCACCACTTAGTTTCTGGTACGCTCATGGGATGCCAGATTAACAGTACAATATTTCTTTTAAAAAATGGTCACTAGGGAAGTACCATGCACTAAGCTGTTCTACTTTAGGATGCTTTCAAAACTTTTTGAAAAAATTCTATCAAATGACGGTGTGTTTTTTCAAAGGGGAAGAACACCTTTACCAATGCACAGCTTGCCTTTTACCCAAAACTTAAAGATTTCTGGAATGTTAGTCATTGTAATGACAGCAAACCCTACTGCTTCCCCTACTGGTTCCAGTATTTTATACAGTTACCCAATGCAAAGCCAGAAAATTTCAAGACCTCTTGCCTGTCTGCTTTTCTAAAATGCATCAAAGACTATGGCCTGTTGCTACACCTGAATGCACTAGAACTGCATGGTGAACTAAAACAACAGTTGGACAGATTTCAAGGAAGTAGAAAAAAACAGTCTTAAGACAAGAGGAAAGTGTGGTCCTCAGCAAAGGAGTGAAGGAAGGACTTCGTCCATACTGTGAAGTAATCACTACTGGTAGTATTAAACAGATCAGGTCTTTATTCAAAGAACAGTTCTCATTACTACTCTTCTCCAGCCAGCAACGACCACCTGGGTGCAATGAGTCTAATCAGGGTCAACCTCTATTGTACCTACATGTAAATTAAAACCAACAAGAGGAAGCTGCAGTATTTGTTAATAAAAACCTGAAGATCGAGAAAAGCTAGTCAGCATTACCCTTTCCTTTATTCCCCCACATACCCCGAATAAAATGGTAGTTTTGTATGTTTTGTTTATCCTTATGCTCAAAGGCTACTGTTCTAGTCAAAAAACTGGACTAGCTAGATCTGTTTTATGCTTTAAGTCCTCTGTCAATGTATATAAAAAAATTTTTTCTCTGACTTCATCTGAAATTGTTACTTTTAGGATCAGTTCCTTGTCTGCTTTTGTAAGCAAGTATCTTAATTTCATATCCCTCTGAAGAAATTCTCTGAGAAGTGTTTTCTCCAAGTAAATTGGGCTCTCAGAATCCAAAGACATATATTAATTGCACACTTTACAAAGATTTTTTACAAAGATTTATCAGGAAAGTTCAATGCAATGCAATTTCCTCCTATCATCAGAACATCATCAGGAGATTCCAAGCAAATAGACCTGTATCTAAAAGGTTGCCTTCTGGACAGGAAATGGCAAGAAAGATGGTGAAGGGTCTAGAGGGCAAGACATATGAGGAGCAGCTGAGGCCCCTTGGTTTGCTCAGCCCAGAGCAGAGCAGGCTGAGGGGAGGCCTCATGGCGGCCTGCAGCTTCCTCACGAGGGGAGCGGAGGGGCAGGCGCTGAGCTCTGCTCTCTGGGGACAACAACAGGACCCGAGGGAACGGCATGAAGCTGGGACAGGGGAGGGTCAGGCTGGGTGTTATGGGAAGGTTCTGCACCCAGAGGGTGGTCAGGCACTGGGACAGGCTCCCCAGGGCCGTGGTCACAGCACCAAGCTGCTGGAGTTCCAGAAGCATTTGGACAACACTCTCAGACACATCGTCTGATTTTTGGGTGGTCCTGTGCAGAGCCAGGAGTTAAACTCGATGATCCTTGTGTGTCCCTTCCAATTCAGGGATTCTATAATTCTATGATTATATGAAATGTTCGTGTAATCTCATACTTCATTATGAAAAAACTATATGCAAAACAGTATCAGAAGTTGAGAAGTGTGCTATAGAATATAACTGACAGTTACACAGGCTGGGCAAGAGATCCAATAGCTCTATGCCTTACTCCCCAACACATTCAAAGATGTGCAAACACATTTACAAATTAGCCTCAAAACCTTTTGAGTCAATTTCTCAGAGCTTACCAAAGCAAGATATATATATTTTAAACATAATTTCTCTAAACCATCTACTTCAGAAAAATCAACTCTGAAAGCTTACGGACAACATTTAGACACAAGCATAACTAAAGCCTGGAGAAGTGCAACAGGTTTGTAGCTAGTTTCAGTTCTGAGTACTGTTAGCCTTAACTTTAAGGTGCAGTAATTTAGGCTTATTTGCACTAACAGTATTGGACACTATTCAAACAGCTGTTTTAGAGTGCAATCATTTATTCCAGTAGTTGCACTTTGAGAACACAGGTGTGTGCAGATGGTGCACAAGAGAAGCAGCATTCCTTAGGACGGAACGCTCGAAGTTACTCAGTGGTTTCCAAAGACACTGAAACAGATCCACTTCAGACTGAAATTCAATCAGTACTGATTTTATTTTTTTATACATATATGTCTAGACATTTTTCTGTGCATTTATGTGGAATGTAGAAATGACTCAGAAGGACTAGTCTAATTACTCTTAGGAGAGTTGAGTTGCTCTGCTCAGCTGCTGCTCAGTTTTTTGACTAGTGCAACAAATAAAGACTCCTCAGCTCCATGTAGAACAAAGGCTGTCACCCAATTTTTGGGCAGCATTACCCCTGCAACTTAAAGATTTTATATATGTATCCTTCGTTTAATAGGTCAGCGTATGTAATTAGGAAATATATTTCCAAGTCAGTGTTTTAGCTGATTTGAATACTTGTATGAGTGCTAGTTCTTAGCATCTCCTCTACAAACCTAGGTATTCCCGTAGGACTGAGGACAACAGTACTGACAGTCTTCCAAAAATGCTTTACCCTTCTCTCAGTTAAGCTCTTGTGCGGCTCAAGGTAACTTTACACTCTAGCCTGAATTTGTAGCCCAGGATTTACTACATTAACATTTTTATGTGAAAATATATCATTTAAAGTTGACCATCTGGATCTATCAAGTTAAATGTTATTTTTCTATAACCTGTCCACATTTAGCAGTGAGAACAAGCGAACTTGTCACTACTCTCCCAAGTGACAAGCACACAGACCCGCAAATGCTTCTTTCCAAAAAAATGGCTCAGCACAAACAAACAGACTCACTGCTTTTTTAATGCTTAAGCTATATTTATCCACTTTATTTATTTTGGTAAAAAGTGGTATTTAATTGCATTCTAGATAGGAATTGTTTTAAACCAAGAACTATTTTTGTTAGACCCCAAAGATAATGCTTTGGAGTCATTTGTAGGAATGCACAGAAGAATGTATTTTTACTTCCTATCAAAGCCCCAAAACATCCCCTTCCTGATATTTTCATCTGCTCAATAGTGCTTGCACAGAGGGCTTCTCTGACATATCCGTTTCATCAGAGGAAATGAATCTTGGACGGAAAGGGGCTTGGCAACTGTCTCTAACCAAGTGTGGTTACTCAACTAAACTAAAGCAACCAAGTCTAACCCATTTTGATCTAGAACTTGCTATTACAATTGCCGACATGCCTCCAGATCTCCAGAAGTAACCTGATGGAAGCAGCAGTAACCTCAAACATGTCATTAGTATCTAGGCAGGAATCCTGAAGCCCAGCAGAAAAAGCTATGCCCATAAATTTTCATTATTACTTTTCCACTTAACTGTAACCAGCCTTTGACTCAGCCTTGTCATTCAAGCACTGATCTCTATTGTATCAAAGTTCTTCTGAGAAAGGGAAGCCAAGTATCTCCCTTCATTATCTAAACACTCATGGTAAGAATAGCCAGGCCACAAACATTGGAATTTATTTAGACTCTGCCTTCTTAACTGTAGCAATGTCTTACTAACAAGGCAGTGATGGGTATGTGTACTTGAGCACATGTGCACTCATGGGAAGATTCAGATGGGACCACAATCTAGAAACATTAAATGTTAATTTGATTTCTGGATGCAATGCAAGCCACATCCAGCACTGTGTTCAGCACACTGTCTGTATCACACTGCTCACTGCTCCTACATCAAATGCTAAACAGAAATACCAAGTGAATTGCAATAGCTTCCAAATTCAAGGACAAAAAAGCAATTGTTATTTTATTGTCTGGAACTTGTGGGATGAAGATTAACAATGACTAACATCTGGCTGCCATCTAATCACCCTTTAAGGATCAGAGGAAAGCTTTAGAAGAAACACCAGATACTTTTGGTTCAATGTTAAAGTGCAGCAATTGGAAAAATCAGTTGTCAATAAAACCACCTTCTTACTCTCTGCAGCAGGACCAAAAGATGTCACAGGTACTAATAATCCACAAGACAGATTATATATATATATATATATAAATAAAAATAAAGAACCCCTGGAATATTGCAGAGAGCATACAACAAGTGTAATTTGACTCTGGATTTGCATTTTAGGATAACTTCATAGCTAAAAATAAACTCCAGGTAACTAGCAACAGATTTGTTTTACCCTTCCTCACAGAAAGCTGCCCGCAGCAGGAACTGGGGAAAGGAGTTATGCAAACAAGTTAGCCTAGCATGCATCTCTGTTACAAGGAAGCCTACATATGGTTTACACCTTCATTTTAGTTTTTTTTTTCTTGCCAGAATATTTTGCTGCCACAGCAGCAACAGTATGTGCTCTGCACAAAACAATGAACAACTGTACTGAAACCAAATGGATTCTCTTTTCCAGGGATAACCAGCATCACCAGCAAGGAGCACAGCACCCCGGGTGCAATTGTGCCATAGCAACAATTTTGAGACCTGGTATTGCAGTTCCCATCGGGGAGCTGGGAGGAAAAAAAAAATCTCTCCCAGCTTACATTGCAACTGCTGAAGTACAACTCTGAAAGAGAATGAAAGCTATTCATTCCTAGGAGACTCAGCCTGTACACCAAGGGTGATTTGCATGAAAAAAGCCTCATGCAAAAAAAGACTACACCAAGGTGTAAGGCTGAGGGAGTGATGGACTGAGTGTCTAGATGGCTTATTTTGACAAATTTTGCACCTGTTAAGACCCCATCTGAACATCAAACTGGGTAGTGAGAATCAACAGATGCAGATCAGTTTTCCATGCCATTATGCTTGTTCCCAAGTAAAAAAGCAGTATTTGCCTCCTGACAGCATGCAGTTATGGGGCAGAATGGCTTTAAAGGACAAATATTGCACAATGATTCCTTTCAAGCATGGTGTATTGGCAAAGCTCCATCCCTTGCAAACTAGAAGTTTGACCTGGGGGAATGAACTTGCCTAGAATTTAAGACCTCATTAAAATATATAGTTACTGTTTTTCATTCCTGCAAAAAGCTTAAAATATGAAGACAACATAAGTTACAAGCATCACTCACCAACTTTCTGAACACGCAAAACTGCCGCAGAATTTTTATTATCATTTACAAAATGAGGGAGACTGGATTGTGATTGCTTTTGCTCCTGTTGTTCAGTGCACAAAAAGGCCCCAGACCCGTGCCTGTTCCAGACAAAGCAAAGTCCACCAGCACAGGGTGAAGGCTCATTGTCAGTTGTACACTGACAGCTAGCCTCTTAACCCTCTCAAAACAAATGCTGAAAAAGATGCAACAGTGGTAAGAACAGAGTTTGGCTGTAATAGAATAGCAGGAGGGGAACCAGAATAAGACCTATTTTTAAAACCACAGATGAGGCACAAGAGCAGTTACAAAACTTCATGTGCCTGCCCCGAAGCCCACCCTCACAAAAAGATAGACTCCACCTAGATTTGACAGCAAGACCTTTTCAAAAATCCAAGATTTACCCCTACTTCCCTCTTTTCCCTTTCATCCCTGGGACAAAATTATGAAGTGTACTTAACAGGACATTTCCCTGATCACATCTCAATTTTTGCTTCCTGATGGTTAGTATCTTTTTAAATATTGCTTAGACTACCCAAATAGTCAAGAATTTCCAGCTTTCTTCAGATCGGGCATACCAATTTGAGGTATGTAGGAGAGCCAGCAACTAAGAAAAGTGTTATAAGTAGGGACAGAGCAGGCAACACTTTGTTTACAGGGTCATAAAACTCTGCATCAGCAGATGGTAAGTGAGAAACAGAGCTCTTGTATTTTAGGATTTCCTAAAACGTGGAAACAGAATAGAAACAATTCTAAGGAAGAACATGAAATGCTCAGTTTTCTTGCACAAATTATATTTCTACTTCTCAGTGTTAAGAATAACTGCAATAATCAGAAAGTAGGCAACGACTTCCTATGTTTTACTCAGAAAATATTGCTTGAGTTTGCACAAGATACATCTACAGTAAGCCAAATGCTTAAGTTTTCCTCCCAGTGCAAAGTCAAAATGAGGGAACACAAAATTCACAGGACAAGAATTGGAACCTAAAGTTTCAAATGCGTTTCTCAGAGATGACAAAGAGCAAGCCAGGAACAGATTCAAAATTAAGCAGGAGGCAGTGAGTGATCCTTAACAACTGACCCAGGGAATACATCACATGATGTTTCGTCTAGCCATTTTTTCTTTTTAGACAATTCATGGTCATAGACTTTCATAGACTTCACCAGTACAAAACAAAATTATGGCCAAGCAGACTCCATTCATTCGAAGAATAAGATCTTTCAGTGTCAATGATACCTTACACTTGTCTTTTCTCCCCATTCCCAAACTTACTTTGCCTGATGTCTTTTTTAACTGTGCTTCTATAAACAGTAGAAGTCTCAGTCTTTCAAGGGCTCTTTTGGTAAATGTTTTGTTTGCTTTAAGTGTCTTGGCTATTATACCCTTGACTGTAAGCATAATGCACATCTTCAAAACAATGAAAATGTTTTCTGGTGATTTTTTTTTTTTTTAAGTATATGGACATCATGTATTTAACTGTCAAAATTACTAAAACAAAATATCATTTGATTGTCAGATATGTTGGTTGTGGAAACTGTTTAATCTGACGAGTTCATAAGTTGTTTCTAAAGGTCAGTGGTTAACAGGTCTCATTCCACCAAAGAGGCACAAGCTAGAGACACACTGTAAAGGATCAGCTACAAAGAAGGGAACAAGGTCTGCTAAGTCCCTGACAAGTACATAGCTATTATGCCATAACTACATAGCTAGCATAAATATGTTGATAGTTAAAGTACATCTAAGTTAAAGAGCAAGGAACAGGATGCTTTAGCAATTCATGATTAGATGCAAATCATTGTTTACAGCATAAGTAGACAAAGTTTACAGCTCAACATTTGGATACAGCAGAACAAAGACCTTATCTCTACAGAACTGAACACTCATTAGCACTTGTTCTGAAGAACGAGTAATGTTTAGACTGCACCAATTCAGAATTTCAAAAAAATCACAAAATATTTTTTTTAAATCAAGACTGATACATCACTGTCCATAGCATTACAAACAATATATTTTCCCCAGCAACTAAACAGAAGGTCCCAGTAAGACTGTGCACTGAGAGCCACAGAAAGCTCCCCCATCAGGCAATCCTCCTCCAGGTGATGATTCTGCAGGCTATTGTCTTGTTTCTTACCATGTTACTGCCTGCTTTCACCCATCCCTGTTACAGCACTTCCTATCAGACAAGGTGTGGAAATATGGCAATTCCCACCACGATGAACATCAGTCCTTTCTGCCCACTCAGTAGGACAGCCTTACACTCTTGTCTATGCCCTCACTCCCTTTCTTTTAAGGAAAGAAGGGAAGAATATCTACATTCATCTTCTAATGCAGCTTCTCTCCTCATCCAAAAAGCATTCCTCAGGTCTTCAGCCCCTCCTTCACTGTTTTTGTGGCTTCTTGGACTACTTGATCGTGATCTTGTTGGGACAAACCTCCTGGGAGAGGTTTGCAGAATTGCCTGTAGCTGCTCTTCTGCTCCGGCCATCCCTACTTCATGCACTCATGGATTCCCATGCTCAGGCCACTGCTCTTCATCCATTTCCTTTCCTTCTCACTCACACCAGTTTATCTGATATCCTGGTCTAGTTTCTGCTGTAAAGACTGTGCATGACTGTCACCTGTTTTTCCCAAGACATATGCTGAACATAAAGCAGATGAACAGCAGGAAATTTGCTTCAAAGTAAGGAACAGGTTTGGTCAGCAATGTCCAGTGAACTGTAGCCTCTGACTCACTGAAGCTATGCTGTCCTCAGCCCTCAGAGCCAGCTGATGGTACAAACATGCCTGTGCTTCCCACCTGAACAAGTCTTACACCCAGAACACAGCACTTATCTTTCTCTTCCCTCCTTCAACAATGGTTGACACAACCATTCGAATGCAATACCATCAGAGGGGATATCTGAACATCTTCCAACTGTTCCTTTTACCAGTGCACATCCATCCTAACCATTGCTATTTCCTTCTCCAAATCTTATAATTTGACACTCAGTGACAGCAGCTAACCATCTGCACTGCACGATGTTCAAAAGTTTTCATTCTCTGCCTGAGCAGCAGAAAGCCATGTGCATTAGAGCAGCACCATACTTACTGTGCAATGCTTTTTATAGATACTGAGACAGGATATTCACTGTATTCATCCCTAATCTATTCAAATAGGTCACTCAGAGTTCACAAGGCTGCACAACCGCTGCCAGATACTGTGTTCCAGATACCCTATTTTGACAAGTATTTTTTAAAAAGCAAAAAGTGTGACTACATACAAAAAAGCAGAATTAAGCAATGCAATAACTGTGTCAAAGTTTGAATCTTTCTCTCCTGATTTATATTGTAAAATCAGATGTATATATTCAGGTCTGATGCCATTTTACTAAAATGTTTTTCTAACTGCACAGACCTAATGAGAGTAGAAGAAAAAAGTTGCAGAGAAGACCATGAAATATTTTAGCACCTAGCACCAAGTATGCTCTTGAAAGTACATTAGTCCTTTCAGTGCTCAGATTTTTAAAGAATTAAATGTCTTTCAATCTTTAAAAAGATTTGTAAAGATGTAAAGTTTTGCTAGCTGTGATTTCTCTCCTTTAGAATGGAGATGCTGCTGTCTTTAACAGTTCAGGCACAGAGATAAACAAGCAAATGAACGGCTGAGCCTAAAAGATCACTATTATTATTTTTAATCTTTACTAGAAAGGCTGTTAATGAGATCCTTAGAGACATGGATGCATGTTTCCTTACCATTCACATCATGGAAAACTGTCAAGCCAGCTGTATACATAAGCAAGTCAAATGGAACAAATCTATCAGTCCCCTCTCATCCCCCCCGTCACTTTCCTAGAGTGGAGGAACAGGTCAGGTTCAATACAAAGCACCCACTAAGTGGTTCTTGTACGACTGCACTCAGAAGCGGCAAGGATCCATCTTCAACTCCTGCACAGGTATGCCAAGTTTATAATTCAAAAACACTTCTTCCAGTCTCCAACCTTGAAAATCCACCACTACGCTCCAGCTCATTCACCTATTACTTGCAGATCAAGTCACAAGTCTTTAATTGTTCTCAACAGTTTTACATCACGATAATTTAGTAAACTCTAGTTAGGACTCTTACCTTTAAGAAAATCTGTTACAGTTCACACATAGCACTAAGCCAGCATAGCTAACTGCAGTGAATTGCAACAAAGGCTCATTTTTATCACCAGCTCAAGCACTTTTGACTTTTAATACATGACCTCTATTCAAGTCAGAATTGCACTTTAAATTCATTAAGCCACTTTCCAGGACATACTATGTCAGGGTACTTCATCACAGTTTCTGAATATGTGCCTTGAGAGAAATTTTTCCAGCAGATGATGCAGCAGGAGAAAAAAATGCCTGAGGTTATTCAGCTTTTTGGCTCCTTGATCAGACTCCTCAGAGTAATATGGTCATCACAAAAACATTCTGCAACACTGACTCAATAGTATTTCAATGTTTAAATGTCAGACGTGGATAAAAGCTGTATTGTGCAAAAGCTCTAACAACTGTTATTTTAGAAAGTGCTTTATCAGGCATTACCAAAGTTGTATTTCTAAACAAAGCAGTTTTCTTCTTTCACTTGCATGCTCCCCAGACGGACATGCACTAGCTGCTAGCCTTGTGAAAGGATTCTCTTGAAGGTGACAGCCATTTTACACACAACACATGGTTATTTCAACAGTGGCACTCAAAACTCTGAATGCCTCATGCTAAATATGTGGACAACTAGTTCTGCTAATGAATTTATGCATCCCCGCCCAAGATCCTTGCTCAGCCCATCTTAAGAATGGGTGTTCCTCTTCTGCAACAGGACAAAAGCCCTGGGTACAGCTGCCTCCCCATGCATGGGTACAGTTCTGCTATAACTGCTCAAGAAAACCAGCCCCAGTCCCACCAGTCACTGCTCCATCTCACTATTGCAAGTTTCCCTGGCAAACCAAGGGCAGGACTACATGGCCTTGAACTACTAAAGCCATTTAACAAAATCCTTCAGAGACAGTCCCCACCCACCACATGCCCTTGGAGATGAGGACCCCTCTGCTCAGCCCATAGGGCTGCGGACCAGTGCCTGCACATCTCTTCATCTCACCCACTGCTGAAAGCCTTCCCTGCCCAGCTGACAGGGCTGCTCAAAGTGGCTGGCAATGGAGTGTTCACACATTTCAACATTAGCTCATCCATTTGCTGGGAGAAGAAACCCATAAATTAAAGGTTATCTGAGAAACAACATAAGCTACCTTGTGCAATGTGACTTATTCTATGTGCTCTGTTGCTTTTTCCTACCCTGCTAAAGGCAGTTTTCTGAAGACAGACTTGAAACAAAAAGATACGCTAAAAAAATAAAGATGAAGTGACCAGCAGAAAAAGGTCAGGAACTTTGTTCACCCACCTCTTAAAACGAAACTGAGAAGTGGTATCTTTGGTGGCCTAAAGTCAATAAAGGGAAGTCATTCCTTCAGCATCTTAATAGTTAGCACAAAGAGCATCAGCCAAGATGTTTTTTAATTCAAAGAACTGAAATTTTCTTGCCCACCAGAAGCACGAAAAGCTGTCATAGCTTTTAGTTTAAAAAAGAAAAAATTGCAGAATCATAGAATCATTAAGGTTAGAAAAGACCTCCAAGATCATCTGGTCCAACCATCCCCCTACCACCAATGTCACCCACTAAACCATGTCCCTAAGCACCAGGTCCAACCTTTCCTTTAACACTGCCAGGGACGGTGACTCCACCACCTCCCTGAGCAACCTGTTCCAATGCCTAACCAAATGTTTAACCTTATCCTGTTGCTCTCCCAGTTAGAAAAGAGGGGGCTACTTTAATGAACTGCTCTTAGTCTCCTGGTAGACAGGAGATCCATTTTCATACCAGTTCTATATGCATCAATTGCATGGCAAAGCAGAGATGCCAAAATGAATTTGCTCTTCCTTGAAAACTCCTAAATAGTCCTCACATTTTCTCTTACACCTGCTCCTGGCCTTTCCAGTAAGCAAGAGAAAGATATAGACTCAGATTGAAACAACGCATGTTCTACACATTTCCTTGTTGCACTTTTTCTTGCTGCTGAACCATAAAACTCTTTCATGATGCAGGCATGCAAATTTTTAATAGCAGTCACCTAATTGTTCATATCCTGAGTTATATGAGAGGCCGCACAGCACACTCAGCATTAATTATTAATCTAATCGTGTTACCAAAGTACCAGCTAAGCAGGATCTTCTCAGAGGATATGATTCCTCCAGAACACCCAGTTCACAGGCAGCATAGAAACAGAATAACCAGAGGACGTTGTGAACTCTGCTTTGAGAAAGTGGTTTCTTTTGCAACACATGGATGTTGGTCAGAAATACTGGACAGTTTTTAGTTTTTTTCATCTTTGAACTTGCCAGAAACTACAGAATTATTGAAAATTCTGTACTGCAATTTAGGTATCTACAGTTTTTAGGAAGTCAGTGAAGCAACAGCAGAGTTCAACCATATATTTCGAAATCTAATGACAAATCATAAGAAAGGAAAAGTCTTTATTTAGAAATGGACTGATCCAAGTGTTTCTGCATTAAAGGAGAATTCAAACAAAAATTGCATCAAAAAATCTTTTGCTAGCATACAGATTTTGGCCTGGGTTTTAGAAAGCAGAATAAATACAAATAACAGTTCTGGTGACCTCTGTGAGTACACAGTGCTTCGGCAGCCCTTCCCAAGTTTCAGAGAAGGCTTAATTCAGCAGCTGTTGTCTATTGCCTCTTCTTGAGGATCTTATGTTATTGTCTTGTTAAATCTTCCAGTTACCCTTATTTTGCTAGTTTTTTTGCATGGGAATGAACATGCTCATTTTTTTTTTTTCCTTTAAGACATCTCTGCAAAGGTCTAAAAAAATGTTCTTTAACAAGTTTTCCTAAGAAGCAAAACAATTCCTGTTGACATTCAAAATACTGTTGCAATCTCAGCCAGTAACCACTGCAAATGAGTTGGTTCCTACTACTTTCAGGCACTGAAAACTCGAGCAGACCACACCTTACTTGGCGATAATCCTCTGACTATAAACAGTTTTGAAAAGGGACACAGGATGCTAGAAAATAATCAGAAACTCTGTACTCCCTCTTTCTTCTTCACATCATAAATGCGTATAAGCCCAGGTGTAAATAACACCTCCTGGAACAAATTCTTGTTTTAAAGTACGATCTTTCCTATTCTCATTAAGTAAAGCAATACATGTTAGTAACCATCATGTGATACTACTTTGACCCTGAGGAAGTAGAGAAAATGTTGATATTGGAATCACAACAGAAGTATATTTATTTAGCAGCAGCAGATCAAGGTCTCTGTCTGGGGACAGAAAGCAGCAGGAATACTAAGAAGGACCTGCCAGCTACATGAACTGAACACAGAAATACACTAATACTGTTCAGTGATTTACTTTAACATTTATCAAGACTCAAACTGAAGTGCAAACCCTCTTAAAAAAAAGATAGCAAACATCCCATGTATAACCATCAGTGTTAAGCTAATCACAAAGATAAATCAGTAGTCTCGGGGAGGAGAAGGAGGAAGAAAATACTGTAAAAACACATTATTCAAAAAGCTAAAAAAATGCAAACAGCTCTTTCAGAGCTATCAATACTTAATCAAAAAATATTTTACCCTGTCCCAACATTTCATGTTCAACATAATGGAGCGAGTTTGATTTCTGCTTTAGAAAGTAGCCAAAAACAGCATAACTCAGTTAGTGGGTGTATCAAGTTGATTCTTCCCGTTTTCTGGTGAACATCTACAGAACAGGGAAGTCCTAAAACCCAGCTTCAGTCACGAATCTCCTTGAACTCCAACCCAAGGAGAGCACAGCTGAGACCAAGAGCTGGCACTCCCCCAAACAGCCTGCAAAGCAAATCCTACACGACCGAGTCTGTACATCACGTAAAGGCAGATGCGTTCGAGTCAAACGTCCTGTGCTTTCCTTTGGCCATGACAAGCACGGTGATGCAATCTGCAGTTGGGAAGCTGTCAGGACAGGGAGCCATCCCAGCCTGTAATGTTCACAGGTTCCAATTTATTTCAGTGCTCTGTTTCTTTAACAGAGAAAGAGAGGCTTGGCACAATGTGCAGACCTCTGATGTAAATCTTGCTATTTACTCATCCTAGAGAAGTTTGTTTGACAGACAGACTTTAAAGGTGCTCCTGCCATAGGTGGTGACGTAGGATACACTTGATGCCCTGACGCTTTCCGTATGACCAGTAATGAGTCCTGTGGGTGGGCAAGGCTGGCACGCAGAGGAGGTAGGGAAGGGCAGCCTGTGGTATATTTTGTGTGGTTCTAGTGCACCATTCCCTTTCCCTCCTTGTTCCCACTGCTTCTCCCTATTCTTCTCCATTGAGAAGCAAACACACCAATGCCCTGGAGCATACTTGTGCCATAGCAGCGTGGTTTTTGTGCAGCAAGGCTGCCTGGCTGCAGGCACTGCAACAGCTATTACGATCTTCATGCAAGAATTCTGCCTTTGCCACTATGACAGGCAAATGGCTAGGGAGCAGAACACTAAAGGTAATGAAAAGCACTGTTTTTAAGGCAATTTCATTTACCACAGATTTCCTTTTACACCTTTATTTAAGGCATCTAGCATTACAATGCTGCTATCCACTATGATTGCAATCAAGTTTTAGAAATAACAGAATTAGAAATTTTAGATGGCAGAAGCGCTCAAGCTGTCAGACTAGATTTGTCACTTCCCTCTAGGGGCAGGCACCACCAACAAACAAAACCCACAGCAATCCAGGTGGGAACAATAAGAACCAGGATTAAAGTCCAGGCTCTCACTTCCACTGTCATAAAAAGAGTTGGATACTTCTGCAACTCAAGCCTTTATGGCACATCTTTACAATCACAAATCTATGAGCTCTTATCCCAGCGTAGCCTAGCTATTTGTCCTCTGTGCAGCTGGAAAGTTATGCATGTAGGTAACCATCAGCCTGCCAGAATACAACTGTACTCATTGCCATAGTAAAAACTCATTTGTCAACACTTCTCAGCTCAAAAATGAAAAGCCCCAAGATTCTCCCCTTCAAGCCAGTGAAGTTGCTACACTTGCTACTAGTAGAGGTTTCAGCTTCTGAGCCCAGACCTGCCTAGTATATACAGCTACTGGAAGCTTCCCGAAATCCTTCCTAGCATGTCAAACTTGAGAGCAGTCCCATTCATTCACAGTCCCTCAACCAGGTTCAAATTTGTGAGACTCAAAAGTCCCTCAGTTCTGTGTCTACTTCTGAATCCAATTTCAGGCCTTACTAATCAAGAATGGAAGTGTGCAGTAGAAACAGTGCAACACATCAAGTGGTATGTGCTGATGCTGCTGCAAACAAAGACAACTGCTTTCTTCCTTCTTTATCATGTGTCTAGCACAGAAATAATTTTGGACATATAGGCTGTGGGGAATTACAGCAAGGATTTTGGTCCACCATTTCCTCTTTCAATGAATAGAAACAGGTACCTCCTTGGGTTATTTTCTCAGCTACACTTGCACTGATCTCTAAGAAATCATCTGACCACCTCATGTGATCTGGAACTGCAAAACAAGAGCCTTGGCAAGGAATATTTTTTATTTGAACTCTAAAGAAAACATTCCTTCACACATGCAGCTGGGTAAGTTTAATTAAGTTGTACTAATTCAAGAAAACATCCCAGTTCCTGAACATGGCTAAGAGAACAGATAAAAGATTTACATTTTCCAAATAATGCCTTGACTTAAAGAATCTTTTCCCTATCAGTGTTAAATGCAGGATAGCAGAGATTACCTTGAAGCTTCCCCAGCTGTACACTACAGAAAGTGCATACGCAACTGAAAGAAGCACAGGCAGCTGGAAAACAAGTAAACAGTGAAGCACCAAGGTCTGTTTTGACAGCCTTCTCTGCCTTGTGTGATAGAGCGCTTGAGGTTTTTACTTGGTCCTACATAGGATCCTGCACATTGCCCATCTCTACATCTATCAACAAAAATAGCAAAAGCAATTGTGAGAGGCTACCACATCATAAGCTTCAAATGGCAGTTCCTCCACCACATCAGAAAGGGGTCTCACTAATATCTATGCTCCTGCAAGGTGCTTATGTGATTTTAGCAACTCTGGGACACTGCTATACCCTACATTTTAATATATCCTTGAACTTTAATGTATGTGAATAGAAAGTGATCTTAAAGCATATTAATCACAGAGAGCAACAGCAGACACCAGAGCCTCATAACCCGTCATAACTCAACCAACTTGGTTGTAAGTCAGAGTATGTGTTGCTTTGAGAAATTTCAAGTCATTACTGTCCACAACTTAGTCCCTCAGAGGAGTGCTGTTCACCCCATGATGGGAAATAATGTTGGTTTTGCATCAGCTGTAGCTATTGACACTTCATTCACTTGGCCATGTGGAGCAAAATTACCAAAGCACTTTCTAGCATTACTCCACACCTAAAGCAGTAGATGTGAACTGTCATGTTGCTCCTTCTCCAGTAAGCAGACTGACATACTTGCACCAGAATTGATTTTAAGGGAACTCAGACTTATCTCTCTCAACAGTTGCTTTATCCCACAACACACTTGCCCGCAGTAACTGCAGCTAGAGCTAGCTGTGAACTCACCCCTGTACGTTCAGTGAGCACCACCCCTTCCAGTCCTTGGGTCATTTTTCCAATCCAGAAGTAGAGATACATCAGCACAGTTCTTTTGAAAATCTCAACAATTACTGGACCGATTTTAGAATCTCCAGACCCAAACCACTCACTAGCAAGTCATAGGAACCTGGATTTCTTGCATCTTCAAAGCTGTAGCAAAATATTCTTGCTCTAGAAAGCTGGTTTCTTGTCAGCATTCAATTCCTTGTTTCCAATAGAGTAAGGTTCCACCAGCACATGCCTTTCAGCTCCTCACCACTAGCAACAGTCCACTCAAAGAAGTGCTACAAAGGTCAAGTTGCTGCTCAGCTGCACAAAGCTGCAAGCAGCTGCTTCATCTCTTCTGATCTATGAAGAGCCATTTACATCTCCCCACCACAGTTTCTGCAAGGACATTAACAAACACTTTTTCCAAAGATCAACAGCTCTCCAGGAGAGAGCTGGGTAAGGAGAATCTTAGCATATGAAAAGCACACTTCTGCAAGGGATCTGTTAAAAAACAAATTCCATCATCCCAGGTAATTTCCTTCTCTGGTCCAAAGCAAACAGACACACAACCCTTAACAAAGCTCTTTGAAGGTTGCACTGAAGTTGCAGCATGATGGCATACATGCCAGGCAACATGCACCACTTGCAGGTCATCTACAGCAGCAATGCAGCATGCAGCTGTTGCAGCCCACAGTCCGGCACATGTGGTACTAGCACAGAGCATGTACACCCAGCATCCATATTGTGATTTGTTCCATTATTAACAGGTTAGCCAGCAAAAGCTTTGTCTACTTTCAAAAGTATAGGAACAGCATAGCATACACCCTGTCTTACTGAGCAGAGTTCAAACAGTGCAGAAGGACCACCCAAAGGTTAAGAGCAACAGTAAAGTCCTCCAAACTCCAAGCAAAAAAATAAAACAGCACCCCTCCAGCTCACAATTACTGTCACAGGTTCTTCCCAACAAGAACCTCATATGAATCCCTTTAAAAAAAGATGCAAATCTTCAGTCCATCTGCTACCTCAAATACCTACAGCTACACTCCTCCATACACAATTCAGCCCCAGGCTTTCCTTTACCATTGCCAACAGAACAGATGTGGAAATTTTGGTTGGTGACATGCAAGGAACTATCCTCCCCTTGCAGCCTGCTTCCCTACTCCACAATACTGTGTACAACGACATGATGACTCGGCTACAATTCACTCCCTAATGAGGCCCCCTCAGGTTATGCTTAATATTAAATAGGAACTCATGGTGCAGAATGAAGCCATTAGCTTGTTCTGACAGGGAGCTAGGCTCACAGCAGAGTACAAAGGCAATCCCGCTTTTGAGTTGCACAGCAGATAATCCAAGTTGCAAAGGGGAAAGCGAAGGAGAAATGAAAGTGCCATGTGCTCTCCTGGTGAAGTTGGACTTACAATATACCAATATGAGGGTGTTAGAGCACAAAACTAGATTCCATACTGGTCACTCTTCTGTTAAAAAAAATCCTTTTACATGAGGGTACTGCCTAAAACAAAAGTGGAAAGCTTCAGGAAAGTAGTGGCTCTGAAATGACTGTACTATTAGCTTCGGAGCATGTTATAGGTTAAGTGCCATATGGTTTAGTCTCCAAAAAACAAAGGTCACATCCATCAATACTCAGCAGCATTATCCAACATCTATACACACGGAGCAGTGACCCATAATATGTGCAGGAATTACCTCAACATCCCAATGAGCAAGTCAATGCATCCTGTACAGAAACAGCTCTCTCATGGTGGCACAAATGTTTGTCTCCTTCAGATCCTAATAGTAAGACTTTTCATATGCAAATATTGCTATCCAAGCAATTATTTGGACTGATTGATACCACTGACACTTGCATATGAAAACTCTGGCATATCTGCACAATTCTACAACTATCTGGAACAAAAACCTGTTCAACTCAGTAGCTTGCGGTCTGCTAGATGAGTACCTTTGAGGATCAAGGCATGAAACAACAAGTATACTTGCTGATCAATAACTCTGAAGACTGAGTATATAACTGATATTTCAAGGACGTGTACATCATGGCCAGATAAGGATTAATCCAAGAGTTTCATCTCATGAAGCATCTTAATTTCAAACACTTGGCCTTTACAGAGCTGAGGCTTGCAGGTTTTATTAGACATAAGGCAGAGACGGGGAAGATGATCCAAAGTACATAATCTACAAAAATGTCAGTCGACTGCTACTCCAAGAATGGTTTTAAGACAAACTCATACAAACCAGACAACCAGGAAGTATCTTATTTTCTGCTTAGAGTCAGCTAGTTGTACAGCTGTATTACAATATTATAGATTTACCTTTAAGCACAAAGCTTGAAAGATTTTCTGCAGTATGAAAGAAATGGACATAAAATAGAGTATTTGAGTTGTGTTGATTTACCCATGAGCATCCAGGGCTGCACAGTTACCACTGCCTAAACGTGGAGAAATGGAAGCAAGCAGCCTGGCAGGTTCAGTGTTTGTACCAAGCCTTATCAGGGTATCAGTTCCCCCCAGTAACAGGGTGGGCTCCAAAGCAAACCCCCAATAACCCCTCAGTCATGACAACTGGAGCAACTAAAGCTTTCTGTGGTGTTATGGTACCACAAAACTATTAGCTTTAACTGAACCAGTTAAGCACTTCAGGGCTTGACCTTTTAAGCATATTAAACTGCATGTACATTTTCACACAGCAGCTTCCAACTGTGATCTCAGTGACCAATACTGCAAATAGCCGTTGCAAACCAATTTAATAAAACCCAGCACGATGAAAGCAGCAGGTTCTAAAATCTAAAATGGATTATTTGATTTCCTATTGCACAGTAAATCCTCATTCTTTTCTGATTTCACTTCCAAATTTCTCAAAAGAAATTCCCAGGTTAGTTTTCCTTCATTGTCTTCGTTACCTTTTAATTTCAATGTTCCACACAAGTTCTTGTCCTATTTAACAAGTCAATAAGAAAGTAAAGAAAGAAATAAAAGAAGATGTTGGCAGTTCTGATTATGAAATTTCAGTAGATACATCATAAAAATCTGGCTAGTTTCATGCATAGAGGCAAGGTTAGTAAAATAAGGCTTCCTCTGGTTCAAATTCAAGCCTAGCACAAGAAGGTATAATTTCCAAGAAACCAAGAGATAGAGCCTCCTTAATTATGGATGATTATAACCCTAATCAGCTACAACAGTTTTATTGTAAATTCAATTTGCATTATTGCCAAAGCTTTAATCACAGTAAAAACCCTCAAATCTGTGTTATCATTCACAGAGAGGTAATTGCACAAGTGCAAAGAGACAAGCAACAGCAAAAGCCAAACTTGAGATAGAATCTGATGTTCTGGGCATCACAGAGATAAAACTTACCACAAGATCCTCCTTTCCACAGATTATCTGTTACAATTAGCCTCATCCAATAAGGCATTAAGGTCTGTGGCCCAGCTGTTACTTATTGCCTACTTGAAGCCTTTATCATTTAAAAGAAAAAATTCCCAAAAGATACTGAAATATATTCATGCAACTGTTGGTGAGCTTCTGTTGTAGATGCGTTTACATTGCTTGAAGGAAGAAATCCCTACTCTTAAGTGTTTAGTTTTATTCTTCTTAGGAGCTTAAGGATACCAAGAACTCTCCGTTTTTGCAACATGGAATTACTCTTGCCTTTAAGGAAAGTTTATAACCCAATGTCTTATGAGCAAGAGAACCCTCAGATGCTATTAGGCAAAAAAGGATTAACAATCTAAGAAGAAAATGTTTTTTCTCCAGTATCAAATGTAACACCCTATTCAGATATTAGAGATCTCTGCAGATATTACAAGCCTGTTCAATGTGTTTAAAAAACAATTTCCTATATTATATATATATATAAAACAGATACTATGCCTAGCACAGAAAATACTATTTGCAGAAACAGCTACCAGCAGGAGGATTCTCCTTTCATGTTAAACTCAGAAAGTTTTTTAATAAAGCTGGACTACAGGAAGGAAGTGTGCAAGCTAGAGGTCTAAAAAACAGCTGAAAGTACACATTCTTCACCGTTTTAATTAACTTTGGCATTTTGAAGTGCAGAGTTGCTATAAAACAATATTTTGATTACAAATATTGCCAGAGAGCATAGACCCTGTCTTAGTATTGTATATAAAACCACACTTCACCCCAGTCTTCTGCTATTAGTTGTTTATTTCAGTATTTATTCATCTTCAATATGGACCAAAGCCCCTTGTGTTTGCTCACTGCTGCTTAGCTGTTTCAGCAGCTGCCAACCAAATGGAAATAAATTGCTTTGCTTTAGTAATTTCTTCTATTTATTGTCACTGCTATCTATAGATCCATGAATGCTGAAAGATGCCTCTCCATTCAGGCTTTATAGGTGTCAAAAAAAGTGTACAACTAAACAGACATCAAGCATCTAGATCAGGTATGTAAAAGATGCGGTTCCTGCTCCCAGTATCACCCAGGAGGGCACAGGCAGCAGGGCAATGCCTGCAGCAATGGGCTGTTTCACAGCCTGGGGCCAAAGGCACCATCCTGCCTCTTCCACCAGCTCCTGCTCCCCTGCTCTGCCAGTCCCACCAGCACCAACGTGCAGCCCAGGAGATCTGCAGATGCTGGCCCATCGGCTGGAGCTTCACACCTAGTGCAGCCAAAGCACACGAGCCCTCTTGTACTGATGAGTCAGCCTGCAACCAGGTCTCCCAAGTGCACACCAGTCCTGCTTTGCCAGTTTGAATTACAGCCCTGCTACTCCCTCCAAGGTTGCTCTCCTGCTTCCTAGCACCTCCGCTGCTTCCTAGCGCCTCTGGGTTCATTCAGGCTCTGTTACAAGGAGAATGCTGCAGCTGCTGGAGAAGCTATGGCACTGTGTGCAATGACTGCAGTGAGAAGAGATGTGATATTTTCCTCTGTTGCTGTTCCAACAGAGGAGTAGCAGACCATCTCTGCCATGTACCCACCTGGCACCACCTTTGCCCAGCCTGTCCCTGACCACCCCTGCTCACATTATTCTCTTTGCAGTCAAGGAGGGCTAGAAGCTACACAGTTATGAGATGCAGCCATTTCTGCTTGTTTCTTCAAGTTTTCATCACGGCATGTTGCTGTGGTGTTTCCACATTAACAAGAACCCCTCTCAGGAGGGAGTTTTCTGATGCAACTGAATTATTCCAGAAGCTTACAGTGAAGGGAAAAGCCCCCCTCACCTTCTTTTCTTCCACAGCAGCTCTGTCCATCTGACAGAGTCCCCACAGCCTCCATCATCCTCTTCTCTCCATGCAGTCCTGCCCTCTTCCTTGCTTGCTTGGGCAGCCATCACCTTGTTCTGTAAGCAGATTCTGTGCTGTAAGCAGATTCAAACCACTGACCAGGAGCAGTTCTCCCTCGTCTTGTTTAAAATATATCGTGTTTAATATATAAAATACATTTCCTGCCAAATCACCACCATGCTAAGGCACCCAAATAGGACATCCAGCAGCATTGTGCTGCTGCATTAGCTCAACCCATGACAACTCTACCCCTCAGCAATGCCTGGCCAAGGAACCACAAGGTCTCTTATGCTGCAGCACTCATACACCTTATACAGTAGCATTGACAATTAACTTAAAGAGTAAATTTCAAAAACTGACATCCCGAAATTCTTCCAGGTACTTGACAGCCCTAGGAGTTATTGACTAAGTGTTTGCTGTGAGTCCTGTCACCTGCTAGTGGAACTAAAGCTGTTTCCTCTGGAAAACCACTAGTGGCATGAATCCCTATGAAAATAAATACAAGGAAGAGAAGGTAGGTTACTCATAGCAGATGCTAATTTAATTCAGTAATTCTAAAACATTTCCTCATGAAGTGTCAAGGGATGCTTCAAAGGAAGAACTACAGAACTTGAGTTCAAAGTGATAGCCCTGGGAAGTGAAGAGGGAGAAAAAAAAATCAGGAAGATAAATTAGTAATAATAGCAATAGAAGAGAAAAGGCTGGATCTGTAGACTAATTATTCCTGTCGTGCCAGAGGTCAGCAGGCTGTAGACTTGCAAAAAATGGAGTACACTAAGTAAAATCAAAACTTGACTAAAGAGTGAGGTTTCCTGAGGTGGTTAAGCTGATCCTCCACTCAGCATGCAAGGAGGAGCCCTGCTGCACTCCATCTCTTTCTTTTTGCTAGCACTGATTCTGCTCTGACCCCTTGATCAGACTATTCAGCTCACTAAACCACTAGAAAACTAACTCAGCAAAAAAGCTTCAAATTTCCTGCCAGCACAGCCAGCTGACTCAGCTGACCAGGGGAATCTCCTGCAACTGCATGATGCAGGCAACAGGAGTACACAGAGTAGGGCAAGTATCATACTGCTGCCAGAATGGACAGCATTGAGTGGGACAGCAGAATGAATAGCAAATTGAAATAAGAAAGCCTGACTTATAACACGTCTAGGAAAAGGTAAATGGCAGCTAGTTGCCCCATGGCTGCTAGAAAGGTAACTGTCAGTGCCAGAATGATGGTGGGGAGCAGTGTGGACACAAAACCCAGTGCACTCTTCTGTAGTTGATTCCTGACTGATGTACCCTGTGTTGCTCCTTTCTAATGTTCCTGTGATTTCTCATCACACTGATGGTTCCTAGGTTTTACAGCTTGTACTACTAATTGTCAAAATGCAAGTTTCCTTTTGCATACAGAAATTTCTAGAAGAGGCACCCAACTGAAGATGAGCAATAATGTTCCCTATCTATTTGTTGATGCAGATCAGAAGTGGGATAGTTACCAACAGAGCCATACAGGAGCAATGGAGCACAACAGGCATCTTTGAAAAATTCTGATCCAACACTGAGTGTGAAATGTTTTTACAAATGATAATAGCAGCATTTTAAGCTACTCCAAAAGCACAAGGATATTCCACCTTGTTTTCTTGCTTAATAGTTACAAAAGTATTGTTGAATGTGTTTTGAGAGTGAATTGTAGATAGGATGGCACAATTGCATAACAGTACTAAAATCCTGGTGTCCTTGAAAAATCAGCGCTTCATCACAGACTGTCACTTGAAGAGAGGAGTAACAAGTCTTGACCAATGGGTCAGAGGAGCTAAAAGAAGAGTAGATTGTATGTTCTCTTTACTGTCCTGTATGCACTTGCCATACGCCACCACCGAAACACTGAGCTGATATGGATCATTAACCCAGTAAGAGCCCAGGTGATTATCTGCCATCTTGGCAACCCAAGTCAGTCCACAAAAGCACGAGCAACTAGAAGGGAGTAGGACCACGTGGCCAAGAGCAAAAGCATTTCCCCAGTCAGTCACACAAGCTTGACTCAGCTTCTCACAAAACCACAGCCCTAGGTTTTAACACCCAGCCTTTGCTTTCATTGATGCTGGTCACCACAGTGAGTGTGAAGAGATTTTCTTGATTTAACCCTTTCTTTGAAGAAAGCTTTTCATATTGGTCATTTGTTTCTCACACTGAAGTGTTACGATTCCAACATTAAGTTAATCGAAGTAATGCAAAAGTTATTTTAAGCATCACAACACTCAAGAACACAGCAGGCCTGAACTTCTGTATTTAAAGGTCAGCTATAAGAGCACTTTCATTTACTTACCTTTTTGCTTCTTCTAAGTGGCAGAGATACTCATAAGCAATGTTCTGACGCCTCCTCTCATCCATTTCCTCCGCTGAAAGCCTTTCATCATCCACAATAGCTGCAAAGAGAAACCCATATCAAGTTACACATGAGTCAAGGCAATTTAGAGCAGTTTTACTGAAAACCTATACTAAATAGTGCAGAAGAGAAATTAGCATAGTTGTCCCTCCTCCACAAGAGACTTTTTTGGCACACAAAGATATTTAGATGATCAAGAAGGTGCTGTTCTCCATAGCATGAATTCCTTAAGTGCCACTTGCTCATACCAAGCACATATCACACTTTGTCCATCACTTGGTTTTTGGGTAAGAAGGAGATTTCAAACAGGTGGGGTTATGGCTGGGAGCTGACAGTTTCAGCTTGCACATACTCAGAGAAGTTTAAAGACTCCCAAACACAAGTTTGAAGTGAGCACTGGATGGAGCAGCCTCATGCTAAACACAGCCACCGAAGTAGAGATGGAGACAATGCAAGGGCATTTGTTGTCTCAAGGGCAACTTGGGAGCCAGCTGCAGCTTCAGCAAGCTGTTAACATGCAGACTGGGCTGCCTCTCATCGACAGGCCCTGTGATAAGGGCTGTAATCAAATGAAGGAGATATGGTATTCATACCCCTACTTACTGCTGAACCACACCACCTCCCATAACAGCACTGCCCCAGCCTATTAAACATGACTCTCTGCACATCTCCAACTGAAAGCATCCCTGATCATTAACTGCCTCATGACCCTCTTTGTAGGTAAAAGGTCCTCTGTGAGCAAAACCTCAATCCTTACAGAAGTTCAGATGTTTCCAGCATTGAATCTGCAGGGCAGTACAGTACTACTGACTTCTGGATGAGCTTCAATCACAGCGTGAGGCTTTTGAAGGGTGTCTTCTCTATAAACCAGTTACCAAAACAACACCCTATTTACACTGATGACTGCCAGAAGAGTTTATCCTACCCTCCCTTGTATTTCTCAGCCACATGTTCCCATCAGTTTGTGCCAAGAGTTGACAATCCTATGGCTGCGTCCATGAAGCAGAACGAGGAGCTGACCTTTCTGAAAAAAACAAGAGCTATGAAGAGACTCACTTCTAGGAGGATCAAATCTCTGATCTGAGTTGCTATACATCTGCAGCCACTCTCATGCAAACACAGGGTGGGGACGGAAATAGGGCTGGGCCAGCCACTTTCAGCAGCAGGCCACAAGCTGAGAACAAGAAACATCACTGATAAAAAAACAGACCCTCTCCTTCCCAAATGCACTATTGGCCACTATTATTTGTACTGCCACACAGATCATGCAAGCCACGAGTAATTTTCAGCATTTCCCTGATGCAACTTCTTCATTTAGTGGGTAAACACCATCCTGAGCTGATATGAGCACTTTGGGTAAAAGACACCATAACAAAGCAAGAGTGCTTTACAAGAACATACATATATTGAAGTTTGAACCTGAGAAAAGAAAAGTGATCCAATCTATCTGAGGTACATGAGAAAATGGAGTCACAGTAGACCACTTTCACTTCATTATGCACTAATGATATTTAAAATACTTTCTTCTCCAAATGGAGACCACACACAAAACAGATCCTGTAGCTTCAGCATGCCAATGACCCATGTTGACAAGCAGGAGTACACAGAGCACGTCCTTACTGAGGACAAAAAAAATGACACTACTTGCCCACGTTTTGGGCTGATGCTACCACACATTTGTTAACGTATAATATAGCTACTACGAGCTTTGTAGTTTCAGTTTTAATCACCACAAGCACTGATATCTCTCATCTTCCTTTGCTTTTAAGATGGCTCTTCCTAATTACCCAGAAGTTTTGTGCACCGATAAAACAAATACGTGTCTTGCTCCGAGTCCCTTTTAAGTCTGGTAGCTCCAATAAACATGACTCACTCTAAAATGAGCTCTCAGATACTGTAATCAGGTCATCACTCATTATGAACTGAAACATTAATGTGGAGGCAAACATGAGATTCAAGCCATAAAACACTCGGCATGGGAAACTGGCTGTGGAGGCTGCTTTGCTGCTGTTCCTGCCCACATCTGTCAGCATGCCCAGGACAGGCTGATCCCACACCCTGACACGGCGCTCCTGCAGGGGAGGAGTCATGGCTCCCTTAGACAAGGGTGAAATATCAATGAGCACCATGCTGAAGTTTAATACACCACTTCATTACCTGAGGCAGTGAGCTCTGTGGCTAGTTTTCAGACAGCATTGCTCACCCAGAGGTATGAGCCCATGGATGATGACAAGTGCCACCAGAGGAGCCCAGCCAACCATCCTAACATGCTGTGGCCCTGTCAGCCTTGATGTAACCTGAACTTGGTCCCCCATAACAGCTTTCTATGAAAAGCTTTGCTGTTATCATGTCCTGCTCCTCTCAGCTCCCGTACTTGGCTGCTCTCACCATTTACTCTTGCCCTTCAAACACAACTTGCCAGACAATCAAAAAAGCAAAAAAAAAAAGGCAACTTATCTGAAAGTTGGAGTGGAAAACCACACAACCCATTTGATAAACATCAGTCTAGGAATTTAACTGAATAACTAATGCTTTACAATCTGTTCCTGGATCTACACATCCATGGGTCCCTCCTATCCTCAACAAGGACATACCAGATCAGCCCTGGCCAACATCAAATCCCTCATTAAAATTATTGGCAAAGATTGACTCAGAGGGTGGGTGAAGGCACTGACAGATATCATGGGATTATTGTAGTTCTGCTTAAGGAAACCTCCAACAATGAGAGAAAATGACAAGAGCGAAGAATGTAGAGACACTGAAAAGTGAAAAATACAGATCTTTTGTAAAAGAAATACTACATCAGCAATTCACAGGTTAGGCTTCTTTCCTGCCAGTGCTAAAGTGTCTGTTTCTGGGCTAAATATCTACGCTCTGAAAAAGCAAAGCACAGGGAGCACCAACACCTACAGTACTTATGCTGGGAGGAGTCTCTTGCAACACCCACCACCTTCTGGTAAGACTGCTTATACACTTTCCCCCTCCAGCACATACTGGCTTCAAAGCAACAGTGATATCACATGAAATAAGCAGTTGCAAATGCTTTTAGAAACAGCAGTGACAACCTGTGGGATAGAGGTGGCACCAGGACTAAGCTGCACAGGAAATTAACTTGAAGACTTTCAAGATCATGGGTCCTTTAAGTCTGGATTGCTGTAACAATTTTTGGCAAAGACTTCAGTCTTCAGCTATAAACTCAAGCATGTAGCCTTCCACATTACCAGACAAACCCTTTGGGTACATCCATCCACACAAAGTTCTAGACAAGTGATCTTGGTTTGAAGACAGAAAGCTCAGTCTCTTTTCCAAACAGGGCACATATCAGCCAGAAGATGGGGAAGACTTATGAAATACGTACATTCTGCTCTGTCAGTAACTTCTTGATAATGCTAAACTCAAAGGAAGAGAATGCTATGATAATGTTATGGGGGCAGAAGAGCCAGGTTAGGGTCCACCTGGAGACCTCCAGCCCACTGATATGACCAAGTGTTATCTGGACAGACTCAACATTGCTGCTGAAAACATCCAAATGCCACAGAATAAGGCACATGTCCACTACATAAGGCTATGCAGGAAAAAAATGCATCTGAAATCACATCTTACAATTCAATTTATCAGTTTGGGAATCTGGGGTTTAGAATTCAGATAAAAACATCACAAGCATTCCCTCAAAGATGAAATGTTGTGAATACATGGACAACATATATAGTGCAGTCCTTAAAGCTCTCCATTTCAGCTCATTTTAATTGTTGCCACCCCATTAGCCACCAGTTAATACAAAAAATTGTTTGTTTAGTTACTGGGTTCCCTCATTACAGGTATTTCCTTACGAAAAAACACCAAAGGAGGAATAAGTAGAAAACTCTGCATGGAGCAGCTAGCAGCATTAGAGCTTAAATTGTCATACCTAATTTTCAACAAACGTGAGCAGAGACTTATTGGGGCACTCCATAAGATGTAACAATTGAGTAAGCAAATTCTTCTGCCAATTACTTCAGTTGATTCAGTGGAAAAGATGGCATACCACAAACAACTTCTTACATATTCTCATTCCACACATTTCCCACCCCACACCCCTCTCCCACAACCCCCCAGAAATGTCTGTTTACTAGATGGTAATCTGAGTTGAGACTTGAGCATCTTCCACCAGCTGACATATTACAGCAGTGTTCACTGTCATTGTCTGAAATATTTCTGTATGGTATAGCACCTCAACAGAAGAACAGATAAGACAGTAGCAATGACTAGCTGATGTTTCAGGCTCATAGTTTGCAAAAACATCTTCTGTGCTCCCTGTTGCAAGATGGCCACTTCAGATGTTATCAAATATTTGGAGCTCTGTCAGCCAAACACTGGGTTGCCAACATACCCCAAGGTGCTGCATGCACCTACAGTTGACAAAGCACAAAAAGCATTTGCCCAGTCTGACTCAGCATTAGTAGACAAAATAAAAACCAGGTTCATATAAAATTATCGTGTAAACTGAGCAAATCTTATGAGCTCCAGAAGTGCTAATTATGCAAATGTGGTCCAAGTTCAGAGTCAACCTTTTTATCACAACTATGGCAAGGATTTTGAAGGTCCCAGGGTCACAGAGATAATCCATATCAACACATGAGTTATCAGATCTTTCACATAAGTGCCTTTACACTTGAGATGACAGTAAATAAGAGGTGTTTTACAGGTCTAATTTGCAATGACTTTCAAACAACCCCATGGATCCATAAATTATGGTTCTTTTTTTTTTTAAATGAAACTGAACTTGAATCTTCTATAATATGTAACTGAAAAACATACAAGGAAAAGTGAATTTTGTTTTAATTTGCAAACGTAAATTTATGGAGCCATTTACAAGTCCAAGATATTCTGGGATAATCCCAAACCAGCCAGTTTTTTTATTCTTAAAAAACAGACTGGGAAAAAAAATACTGTAACACAGAATCATTTAAGGCTTCCTGGTTATTCATTTGTACTCAGATGTATAATTGTTTGCAATAGTTCAAGAACAATACATGGCTGCTTCTAGCAGGTAGACCCTTTAACAAGACACTTGCCACAGACATACCAAAAGACAAAAAAAAGGAGCAGAGGCTCTTATTTGTCAGGACCAATTGCTCTCAGTTTCCCACCATGAGAAACATTTTCCCAGGGAGAGAGAAATGAGCAAGGAAGACAATGGCTTTTGGCATCACAACAGTGAAGATCAATACACAGGATATAACAGAGGATGGAAAGAACAAAATCTTCTTACAGTGACAGAGAAGAGTTAGTAAACTCAGAACTGAGGTAAGAGGTAAAGGGATGCATGAGAAAATGTAATAAAATGCTGGAATAAAAGTTTTTGTCTAGACTATTTGAGTTGAACATCATCTAAATCTCATTTCACAGTCCCAGCTGTGTGCTATCCTGAGTACTGTGTAAAGCCCAAATACAAAGGCTGGCACACTGCCCCACAGTAGGCAAGGACATGCTCAAGTCCACTAGCAAGATGTTCGGCGAGTTCTGTGTCCATTCTTCACACCTTCCTGCCTCCTCCGCCCACCCAAGTGTAGCCCAACATCCCTAGCATTAGCACCGTGAAAAGTGTTTAACAGATAAATGCTGTAACAGCTCAAAGAACACTATAACAAAAGTCAAGACCCTCTTGCACATGGCCTCCAGAGCAGCACCTTACTCATCAGTCCTGGTAAAATTAGAACCAGCTATGAAAGCAGTGACTGATGGACGCCAGGTAACATCCCATTCATGTCTGTCTGTACCAGGAAAAACTCTGAATGGGAAGTATTTGTCCTTACATTTCAGTGCTGTAATTTCAAGGAAAAGTTCAACTGCATTTTAGAGTCAAGGTGACCTCAAAAACCATAGGTTATGAGAGCAAATATTTTATCCTAACATGAACAAGGCCGATACATTCAGTTTAATCTTTATTTCTAGTAAAATTTGTACTTTCAAGTAGCCAGGACTGCCTGCCCAGAGCGGCTTAGCTTAGCGGTTGCTCCTGGGGTTACCCCAGCAAATGCAGCACCAGCCAGGCCCTGTAACTGGAGCAGGTCTGTGATCTGGCAGTTCCTTCTGAGACAGGTTCACTGCTACCTGAGCCTGCTGCACTGCCAGCCAGCTGGAAAATGCATGGACAGGATTACATGCCCAGCTACTGGAAAAGCACTACGCAAAGCTACAGATGCAGAAGTTTCCTCCTGAGCCTCTGCTCCCAAATACAGAATCACAGGTACCTAATGCAGCACTTTGCTAACTGTGAAGAAGCAAATATGCCAACTAACTGTGAACAGAGACGTCCATTAAGAAAAGATGGTTTTATAACACCAAACTCCTATTACAGGAGTTCTGTTATGGTACTTAGTACCTAAGAGGTCTACTGTTATGCCAGAAGACACTTATCTTTGGTAGAAAAATTTAAGGTTCTGATCAGGACAGCCTTCTACAGACTTACTCTGTCAAAGAGCACAGTTGCAAGCAGCTAGCTCATACCCCACAACCATAAAACCAGATGGCCCAAACCCTTCTCCTATGGCTCCAGTTAAGGAACTTCAGTCAATTTGCTGAATGTTTGCTCCAATAAAGGGCTCTGTACAACATAAAACACTGAAAGCACTCAAGACTTACCACAGCTGTGAACTTGGAGGGCAGATTTGCCTGAGATACTAGACTAATACACTTTATTAAATTATGAGGCTCTTCAATCTGGCATTTCTCAATTTTTCCAATATATAACTGCTCTCTCCTTCCTTAGAAATGACTATGGATTTCCTAATCTAGTTATTACATCGTCTGAGGCATGCAAGCTCAGATTTTCATACATAAATACACACATCTTCTGGCCAGACCATTCTCACAAATTGGTCACACCGGATCTACAGGGTCACAGTTCTGGACCAGATCTCACTGCCAGCCATTGCAAACAAGGAGGGAAAAAAGCATTTTCTGAGAGTTGACTCCAGAAGTCCAATAAAAAGACATTCTGGTGTAAAAATTGGAAGTGTTAGCAAGCCACTCCTTCCCTTGAGCTTTCTTGTAGAGACTTATTCCTGTTCATTCACTCTCCCAGAGTAATCTTCCCCCGCTTCCTTGAAAAAAGGTCTCATTTCAGTCTTCTGTATCTGCTGCCACAAGTCCAACCACATCCATTTAGAGCAAGGAAGCACTATTTCAAGTCATGAACCTTAGGACTATCACACAAAGGGACTGTGATGCAACAGCAACCACAACCCATGCTTCTGGGACCAAGTGTCAAAACTGCTAGATTTCGTGGAGCCTGTCAAATGCCAACACTGGCAGAAGGCTGACAGACTCTTGAGACTTGTCTTAGTTTACTTGAATTCCCACAAAGTTAAGTCACTTTTAACCACACAGACACAAGATGACTTTGGCATTCATCAAGTAATCATAGGCACAGCTGGAACATTTAGTATTCACTTTTCTGCTTATAGGTATCAATATCCTTTAGTTTACTTTCAGATGTCAGGCTTTCTGCAATGCCATAAAATGACACTTTAGTAGAGGCAATAGACATTAATAGTTCTGTTTTTCTCTCAATGTGTAATGATACCAGAGCGCAGCCATCTCTTGTCTAGTAGGGTTCTTTACATTGTGCAGAAAAATAACACTCTTCATTATATTTTAACTACAGCATAATTGTTCTGTATACTTGGAAAAACAGGGAGGGAGACAGAATAATGGGTCTGAAGGAAGTACATGAAAATTTGACCTTAAACAATTTCAGTTAGCTTCAAAGCACGTGTTGCCATCTACAATTATAAACCTGAAATGCAGTTTATAAGTCTTCCTGTTGCCCAACTATTTCCATTTGCATTTAATTGCAAACCTCACTCTGTATAAATACTTCAGGTAACTTCCTAATAAATTTATCTCTGCGTATGTTACTAGTCTGTCATCTCAACACAACTGGATTCCCCAAGATATGGGCACTCAGTGTCTTTAAAACTTAGTTCCTTTCTGTGAAATACCTGGTTGTCCATAAAGCTCTGGTTGCTGATAAAACCTCAGTCTAACATTACCAAAATAAAGTTGCAAGTCTAAAGAAGCACTCAGGCTGATGGAAATGAGGAACTGAACACCAATTACAAGTCGTTTCTTTCCCTTGCAGGTCATCCTGTCTTCATGTACATAGTCCAATCCATTATTACAGTCAAGCCTGAAGCCAGCTCGGAAAAGACTACACTGGTAAGTAGTCAGTCCAGTTGAGATGTGTGTGTATTTTCTACACACTTATAGTAAGCATGATGTTTTTCAAGTGGGTTTTTAAAAAAGCAATTTTTTGAAGATTTGGTTGGTAAGATTAACACATCACTGGAGGCTCAAGATATTTGAAACTGTATCACACATTCCAGCAGGAATTTCCGATAGGCTTTCCTTCTCCAAAGGTTAATTCATGAAGAATCAACTACCAAAGTGTGAAAGGTTCCTGTCAACTTTATATGCTCACAGCTTTCTCAGCTTGATTTGAATTCCATGTATTTTGACACATTTGCCATTTTCTGTTCATTTCACTAGAATTGTGGCTTGCTTTTTTATTAGCAATATACATTAACAAGCTTTTATTAAAGAGCCAAGATTTTACCATATGGAACCCATTTCCTTATATTTTACCTATTCTGACCTCAGTTCAAGTTAACACAAACAAAACGTAAATGAAATAATGAAAAGAATAGTTTAATATTGCCAGGATAGTAAAATAAGCTACTCAGATATGAAAGACAAAGGGAAATGTTAGCATCCATAGCAAAACTAGACATGGCTTCAGCTTTCTGCCGAACCCCAAAAGGCAAGTTTCATTATATGCAGTCACAACATTGCTGGTGGGTAGAACTCCACCCATAAACATTTGTAGGTCAAGTACAGGGCAGAAAGACACTGCAGAAGCAGAGTAGAAGAACAGAAAAGAGGGACAACAGACCACCAGGAGGAATGACAGAGCACAGACTGAACTCACCACAGTGACAGCAGGAAACCTGAATTCAGGTTTGTCTGCCTCTCATCTGTTCACACGCAATATTTACCCACAGCTCTATCACTCCCACAGCTGCCAGCTTAGATGCTTCACTCTACAAACAGTAGCTAAGGTCACCCTGATCAAGCTGGGACATCTTATCCCTCCCACAGGACCAGGATGAAGTACTAGGTTTACCATGGCAAATGAGGACTGAAGAGGCCAAACATGTTTGACAGGAACCTTTGATGTTTCACCGACACACAAGCTGGTTGAAGTTTGCAAGAAGCAGCATAAGGTGAAGGTTTTTGTTCACTGTCATTACTGATAGGTAGAAATTCAAAACAACACTTGTCATTTAAACCATAACCAGCTAAGGTAAGTCCCTGCAAAATGTTGCACATGTGTTTGGTTTTCAATCTTTATAGTGTCAAAAAGCTGACTGCATTACAGCTAGAGACCAAAAGAACAATTTGTAGATAGAGTTGCAGTAAATGCCTTCTACCTGGATGTTGGCAAATAAGGGGCTACTCTTGGCTGTGAGAAGGGAGGAAGAGAAGAACAAGAAGGGGGAGAAAGGGGGGAGAGAGAGCAGGGAAGGGAAGGAAAGGGAAGAGCCCCTTTCAGCTCCTGAAAAAGCCCTGCAAACTATTCTCTTTGGGAGTGAACATCTGCCAAATGGATTCAATGTTCAGATCACTGTGAGATTGACATCAAAAAGCTTCCTACCAGCAAATTCATGCTATAGTAACCAGCTGGAAGAAATGTGGTAAGGTGCAGCTTAAAGAACAGAAAAGGAGGATGACAAGTGGAAGCACTGGAGCAAAAGGGGCAACCTCTTCCAACGTCAGCCATTCTGTGAGTCTGTAACCTGAGGAGAAAGCTACGCAAGTGTCACAGAGCAACTTCAACAGGAGCTATATAAGCCTCAGGGTCTGAACCAGAAGACTCAGTAGGGTTGAAACATCTGCCTAGGAAAAGCCAAAAGCAAAAGCATCACTTAAGCACAGGTAAATTTGAAATTGCAAGATAGCACTATAGAGTCACTCAGCCCTGACACTTGGTCTTTGTTTCTTTGACAATTCATTGTTCCTTGCTCCTTCACCAGTCTGTTGCAGGGTCCAGCCTCTACAAAGGTCCAAAACACTGTTTCACACTCTCCATATTCTGAAAAAAGATCCAGAAACACCTGAACTGTTACAACACTTTCCTCCTTAAGATGCAAACACAAGTATGTGGATAAAATAGAAAGAAAAATATGCACACCATGTTTGCAGCCCTGAACTTGGAGAACACATTTCCTTGACTGCTTTGCTTTTCCTCCCTAAATAATTATTACAGCCTCAGTGCCTTTGAAGTTTTTTTTTTTTTATATAGAAACAATGGCTTTTTAAATCTTATCAGGGAAAAAAAACCTTAAGCATTAGGGATAACAGCTGAACCAACTTAGTTTGTACCTACAGAATAAATTGTCCCATAGAATTAAATTGAACAGTTTTAGTACAAACATGAACTAAAATTCACAGAAAGTAAAGAAATGTTATATGGTACAGAACATCCAACATACATGTGATAGACCCCTAAGCACCCAGTAGACCCCACAAAACCATGGCAGCTCCTGCCCTACCTCCCATGTTTCCAGCTCCCCAGGGAAGGCAGTTGAGCTGCTTGTGAAACAACTCAAACCACAATGCACTTTACTGCTTCTCTCACTGCAATTGCCCAGCATGAGCAGGAGCCATCATAAAAGGGGGACAGAGGTACAACAGGCTCACAAGCCAGGAATTCACCTTACAAGCTCTTGTCCTCACTGACTTTGCCAGTCCATGTAGGTGCAGAAGGGTACAGGGGCAGGAGACACCTTCTTTGTTCCTGCTTCATAGGTGGGGTGATGATCGGTTTTCACAGGTAGAGGACAAACTTGGTGTACCCTCACAGGTAACCAGTTCAAAGGCGGTGCCATATCAGTTAGGGCCTCAGTTATCACCTGAAACCTGCTTGGCTACCTCTGCTCCACAGTGAGCAGAGCAGTGCTTGCAAAGTTATCAGAGCTGGCACCACTGGCTCCAGGTTGCCTCGTCCTCGTGCTCCCCATTAAATGCACACCCAGTAAAAAGAATTAATTCTCCTTTGTTATCAGGAGCTAGAACTATAGGAGTGAACTGAAGCTCCAACAGTCTAAAAGTTAAATGTAAGTTCTTACATCAAGGTTTGAAAAGAGCATACAAAACCCTGCCTTTTCACTCAATAGGTGCAGTGCCTAAATACTGAGAATATAAACTGCTTTGAGTGACAATGACATAGCTACCATTGCACATATCACTGCACAGTCATTAGATATGAAGTGAATCAGATGTTCCCCCCTTACTTATCAAGTAGAGAACTTCCATTTCCAGGACAAGTCACTGACAGCTGCACACACAAGATATGCTTTCACTAAATCATGTGTCCATCAGTTTCTAAACATAATTATTACATCTACTAAACTCAGATTTCCTCTAAGCTGAAAGAAAACTTTGTCAATCTCTCACCTTTAATTTTTCAGGTTACTTGCTCACATCAACTCCATAGTCCACTCAAAAAAATAAGGTTTGGTTTAATGCAGTAAGTACTGACCCAAAACAGTCTCTTCACTACCTTGACTGCATTTCCACTAATGAAAACACTGCAGTGACAATGCTAAATATCAGTTGTGAATAAAATAGTAGGAGATGTCCCATCCCTGGAGGTATTCAAGGCCAGGCTGGATGTGGCTCTGGGCAGCCTGCTCTAGTGGTTGGCAATCCTGCCCAGAGCAGGGGGGTTGAAACTAGATGGAAATAGATAGAAAACAGATATAGATAGTAATATCAGGATCATCGTGCAAACACCTCAAAACAAACAAGCATTCTGCTTGAAATAGCAACACTAAGACCACTAAAATACAGGAAGCATATTTAGCTTTCATCACTGTTGTGGCAACCATATTACACGCAATGCACATAAATTTAACATTAAATTAAGCTACTAGTTCAAGTTTTGAATTTTCTACCCAACAACAGAAATCACATCTAGAAAGGCTCAGCACTGACTTTTGTCATCTTCTGTATAGCTGCAGTCTGTTTCCTTCATTGAAGCACTGCTTTGAAAAGTAGCACTCGTTAGACCTTTTAACAATCTCTTCCTCCAGGCTTTATGCTGGTTTCCCACTCATGCTATCTGCAGTCATCATCCATGCTGTAGGGTACTTAGAGCTGCTATAGGATACAGAAGAGTATGAAAAATAACATCTAGTACTGTAATGGGAACAGTTTCTGCACAGACCTAGTGTCACAAAAGGGCTTGTTTTGTTACCATCAGTTTTTCTGCTTTGCTGGACTGTAGACTAATGGCTGTAACAACTGAGCTGAAGGAAAATACTTCTTTGTAACTGACAACAGTTTTCATACAAATGGTCAAGTTCCAAGAAAGCCTTTATTTTATAATTTGTGAAAAATAAATTTAAACAACCCAATCAAATGTAAACTTGCATCTCAAATGTGTCTAAGAAACAAATACAGATCGATTCTGCTACTGCTCTAGGAACCCCAACACCTCAGTAGCTTATTTCTTCATCCATTCAGGGTTACAGATACAGCCATCATCAAACAACATTTGCATCCTGCATGAAGCAGGTAGCTGGTTGTCCACAGCATCCCACTGTAGTTTTAGGAAAAAATATATAGACCAACATTGCATAAATCCACTTTTTTTATTGTGTACATAAACATTTGTGGATCTGCTTAATTTTGTTCAAGTGCAACAAAAAAAAAAGGAGAAACTACCAAGTGTTATTGCCATGGTTCAGTGTTATGGGAAACACTAGCCCTTGTTTGCTGTTACTACTGAAAATACAAAAAAAAAGAAATACATTCAGTTTGTTCTAGAACAACTCACATCCAGCAAAATCATGTGTTTTTCTTTTTGTGATAGGTATGAAGATAGAAACTGGAGCACAAGCAGTCTGCCTTGCACGTGATAAAACTGAGATGGCTTCTGGAGTGTTGTAATCTACTGTTTAAATGTTTATTATCATCATGGTCAGAGGTGATGTAAATTCAGAGTGGTAGGCAGTCACATCCAGTCTTTGCAGCTAAGCTGGCTACCTGCTTTCAGCAGTCAGCTAACAAACACCAAAGCAGGGCTGGTTCATCTCCCAGCCTCCGCTAAATCACAGCACTGAAATCTCTGCTCTGCCGTGTCCTGAAAAGCAGTAAATCAAAAAGTTTGAGGTCACATATAATGAAATAATGTTTACAGTGTGCCTGGAAAAACAGTCAACCATTTTTCCTGGGTAAGTGCTCTATCCCAGACTAATCTGAGCATAATCACTGCTCCTCCCAGTACACTTTTGTATTCTTTTTAAGTTACACTACCACATACCCAGGCTGATATTTCAAAGCATTATTTCTCCTGCTACATCGTATTGAGAACATATGGAATTTAAGCCTTGTTTACTACTGAACAGAGGCCAGCCAGCTATTGATTGGGTAAATCAGTTGGCCTGAAAAAAACTAAAAGTCCCAGAAACGAGCAGTACATACCACAAGTCACTTCTCATCCCTGAAGTTTTGAGGCCCTGCAACTCAAGAGTAGCTTTACAATCAGAAAAGGGGTGGAAAATTGTACTGAAACTTACTTTTACGTACAAGAAGCGTTTTTTTTACCTTTCTTGTTCAGTCTAATGTTTACAGTTCCTTACAATTTTTGTACTCCTGCAGCAGTGCTTGGTGAGCACTGCAACAGCTTTGCTGACAATTGCAGCTTTACTGAACTATGGCATTTGAGACTGAATTCTCTCAAAAAACATTTCTGTAATTCAAAACTGCTTTGGCCACAGGACAGCTGAGAGCAAGCCCATCCCTGTCAGGCAGGCAGTGGCACCAGACCAGCAGCAGCACCACAGCAGGGGCACCCAGCAAGCAGGTGATGCTCATCCCACCACCCCATGTACCTGGAGGTCCCCTGGCCTGGTTCACCTGCACACTCCTGTGCCATCCCCATGTTTTGCTGTCCCTTTACACGCACTTTCCCAATCAAATATTCGTCTCTATGTGCAGCAGTAACACAGCTTAAAACAACTCGACCTGCTGTTTGTGTTCATCCTAGCTCCAGCTACGCCGTGAGGCTGGCAGACCTGACTGTGGGTTTATGCTGTGAGCCAGACCGGGGACCTAACCCAGCCAAAAAAAACCACATGGAAGGAGTCAAGGCTGCTTCTCCCAACAGCAGAGCTGACTGAAAGTGCACACAAAACCACAGCTTCAGGGTGCAGATCCAGAGCAATTTAAATTCATTTAAATGCTGGCTGCCACAGTCCCACCTGGTCATAAATACTCCCCCTCCTGGGGTCAGCATGAGCAGCTGTGTCACCCACAACCAGCCACTTCAGAGGCTGGAAGATGCTGGAAACCCAGCCATGCAAATCAGCTCTGCAAGGATCGACTTGCCACCCAACAGGTTAGGTCTCCATGCCATCATATTGGTGAGAGGCGAAGACCGCAGCAGCCCAGCAGATCAGCTGAAGGCACCTCAACGCTTTCAGGCTTTGCAGAAGGCTCCCCAGCTGCAAAAGTCTGCAGCAAGCTGGGATCTCAATGTAACAAACACCAGTTAAACAACAGTTTCTCTCAAAAGAAGTTAGCCCTTGATAAAAGATCATGTTTTCAGCAAAGCCAACCTGTGCCCTTCTTAAGTTTTCAAGCACTTTATCTAGTTTCTAGTCACTTTAACCAGACTACTGGACACAGAAATCCTCTGTACTTAGCAACAGTTCCACAAAACACCTTTGAACCACCCCACAAAAAAACGAAGTAAAATATTTAGTGGCCTTCAACACCATGGAATACATTTCTCTACATACTTTGGGCTTTTCTCATTTCAGCTTTCCAGAAATTAATCTGTACTGGGCTCATAGAAATCTCCAGTTCTGCAGATATAACTAGTGTAATGAGCATCTTTACAAATTGAGCACAAATGCAGGAAGATATCCTCGATTTTCAGGCAGAATGCCCAGAGAATGGCTAGTATGCACAACTTCTCATTTTCCAGCCTGCATGTCTGGTGTTCCCAGCCTGAATACCTTGTCAGAGTTTGGAGCCAGGTAAGAATCAGTTTAAATACCTTGCTGGAGGCCACAGGAGCTTTTGACCTGTTTCATTCAGAGTGTAGCAAAGTCCACAGTGGAAGACTGGCAGAGACCACATCCCTTATTACCAGCTTTTGTTGAATCCATGGGCTGCTTAGCCTGCTATACCCAAGCCAGGAGAAGCTCCTGAGATGAGAACTGCAGTTTCTGCCAGCTCCAGAGTCTGGCAGGCAGGGCAGGCACCACACCTTGAGGCAGCAGCTCCTTGGCCTGGCAGCTGTTTGCCCATGTATGAGTCAGAGCCATGAGGTGCTGCTCAAATCTGACTCCTGAAGGATTTGTACCTGGCCAACCTCTTAACTTGCACAGTAAGCGATAAGAAAGGATAACACTGACATGATTCCTCCAGGTATGTTTCTTGCTAATACACACTCACTTGAATAAAAGAGAAATTTAATTAAACTCTGAAGTCAGCCACCAATACAAGTTCTTAATGGTTGTTTACTTTTTTTAGCATTTCAAAATGTATTCAGGAGCAAGAGAAGGGTTTGTAGGAACTGTGGAGTTTGTAGGATCACCACTTGATTCAGTATCTCCGTCGAGGGGCAGCAGTAGATCTTCAGACCAAAGTATGCCTTTTCTCTGCTACATAGGACTCCACGCAAGGACTGTGGCCACATCTCCTTCTCCTGTCCCATGTCCCACCCTGGCACCCTTCAAAGGCCACCCCACGGCACCCTCCTGACACCGCCTGCTGCCACCAGCCTGTCACCCCATAGAGCAGGATACCCCTTGCCACCAGCACACACCTGCCCCTCCCTTCCCCCAGCTGTGACACTACAGCAGTGCATATCCTGTGGTTAACACTACTCAAAGCACAGCTGGCACCCTGCAGAAGATGACAGTGGTTTTCTAAAGGCAAGTACAAGCTCTGAGGCACAGGAAGTGCTGATCCACCCAGAGAGCTGTGCAGGGCCCACCTTGTGTCCCAGCCCATCTCACTGCTGGGCATCAACAAGCAAGGTGCCCCCACGGGGCACTCCCTGCTTCATCCCCAGCAGGTCACAGGGTGGGCACTGCTTCCTCCCCACCCGATGCCAACAGTTTGGTTCTGCAGGAACAGTTCAAGGATATCTGTTCCAAAAAATCACCAAAACAGCCTGAACAAGTGAAGCAAACACAGCAGGTTAATCATTTGCTGTGAGGAGCTGAGCACAGCTTGCTTATCATCCCAGTGAAGTATGACCTACCAGCCCCGTCTATCACTGTCAGGCATTTTTTTCCCAGCACACAGGTAAGATTCTTCCCAGTATATCACAGCAGACTTGAACCAGCAACAGTAACAAGCAAATCTTGAGATGGAACAACTGTGTAATTGAAACACCGCTCTCAACAGAAGAGGCAAGCTGCAAATCTGCATGCTTCCTACTCCCTGCCTCAAGTATTGGACTTGATATAGCACACTTGTGTGTGCACTATAAAACCCGCTTCCAGTGCAATATTAATATTTCCTGTTTCAACAGTGCTCAAGTAGCTACAAGCATGCTCTAACATAGCTCAGTCCTTTCTTTACCAAGAGACTTCGGGGGAGATGAGTCTGCTTCGTGCAAAAGGCACACAGAAAACCACTCCTACCAAATGAATTATGTGCACTTGGTTAAACAAAGCAGTTAAACTTTTCAAGTTCTCATTCAGCAGTTTAATTATTAGCAATGTACAAAAGAGTAGAAGAGATAAACAGTGTGTTTGGTTGCCAAATTACACCCATCAATAAAAAAGAAAAGCTTTCTCATGAGCCGCAAGTGCTACAGAAAGCATACACCCAACAGAATATATATGCATAGAATACAGTTAAGCCTTTTCTTAAAGCTTTAAAAATCCATCTGTTTTCATTTAAAAAAATCCTATGGAACATTTACCAAAAGATTTTTTTCCTATTCAGTTGAAAAATGGCCATTTGTTTCCCTGCACTTAATACAGACACGCAGAAGTCATAGATTCTCAAGTTCAACATTTTTCTAAAAGTCACTGCTTTGCAAACTTTCACATCCTGCTGCATTAAGGTGCAGTTTCATAGAGAGGCGTAGGCTACGTTTCACTTTGGGTTTGCCCTGCCTATCTTCACAGGCAGAGCAGCTCTCAAAGTTTCATGCTGCTTGTTTGCTCATCTCCTAACACCAGAAAGAAGCAGTCCTGGGAGGGATGATCAGTAGCATCAACACCACCTCCCTCACTGGATATTAAGGTCATGTCTCCTCTGTATTCACCCACCCCAGACCAATAAAGTTGGTTTTCCAGCTTCAACAGGTGAGATGAAGACTCCTTTAGCTCTCGTCACAAGATGAGCAGGAGGCTATTGCCAGCTGCAAAACCTCAAAGCATGTAGTGAAGCTAAGAAGAGGAAAAAGACTTCAGGATGAGTCTGCTTGATATTTCTTTGATAGGTCTCTTAACACCTCCCTTTCAACAAGTTTGATGTTGCTGGTGCACCTAGTTTCCCTCCCTGCTCATTCTGTAGCGACCTGGGCTCACTGACACAGGTACATTAATTCAGCAACTTTCAGCACGGAAATGCCTGAAATCCTTTCCAAATCCAGATGTTTGTGGCCTCACTCACTGTAGCTGTATTACATTCCTGGAAGTGTCATGAAGCCATTCAGCCATTTCTCACAAAATGTAAGTATTTGTTACTTCACACAATTTTCAGAGAGACCAAGCTGCAAGGTTTGAGGTTTCAAAATGATAGAAAAAAGGCTTTTTCCTCAAGGATACACTGCTGTCTGATTTGCTGTATTCCTGTATGAAAAACTTCACATTTAACTGATCTGGGAGGCAATTCCAAGAATTATACTTTTTTTCTTCATAATCTTCAATGGTACCGGGCATTTTTGTCATAGAAATGGCTCATCCCTTGAATTTTATTACAAGGCCCAGTTCTCTGCAATTCAGTAAAACTGCAATTGATTGTGTTGGGATTGAGAAATAAGCCAGACAACAGCTGTAACCAGACTGGAAAGCAGCTACATAAATCCAGTTGCATTGAGCCTGTTAACACAGTTTCTGCTGTATGAGCTACTTCCTTCTGCTTATATGATCTCACTTGAGTTTGTGCTGGACACGAACATCTGAACAACCCAACGCAGCACCAAAGAAAATCTTTTACAAAGTCTTTATTTAAGGCAATTGACAGCATGCAGAGTTGGAGGCACCTTTCAACAAACTGTCCATGAAGCCACAAAGGTTTGGCACTGATAGGCAAAGGCTTTTTTCTGAGGCCCTGTTTCTCCAAGGTAGTGTTCACCCTGAGCTAGCACCGGAAAAGGATCCTCTTGCTTGGTTTCATTCAGCTATTTCCTGACTCTAAAGATGAAAATGATCAGCTACAAGGATTTTTTCCAGATGCGTATCTTCAAGTAACTACATCAGCAAAACTTGAAAACAGACCTGGTGTTTAAGTTAAGGATGTCTTCCCAATTACTTTCCCTTTGTATTATTAGGTCCCAAGGTACCCAAAGATACTTTTCTCACACTAGTTTCCATCAGGCTACAAAATGTACCTGAGATTTGTATGCATCTTCCTCTCTAGCTATCAAAATGAAGTGCTACTGGCACCCATGCAGACTGATTCATGTACTTCCTAGCAGAGAAGGGTCATAGTAAAATGCTAACCTTCTTCAGAGTAACCTACAGCCTCTGCCAGGAACTTGAAGCCAAAGTCAAAAGTACAAGTTAGGTTAAATGTTTAAAACAGTACTAGTTTGCTAGAGCAAGAAGCCTTAGCAATTTGATAGCCTAACCTGGACAATTTATTAACTCTTATGAGAAAGCCTGTACAGATGTTGTTTTCCCGTGATCCAAAGGGCAATTTTAGTTATACAGAGAACCTGCAACTTCTGCTGGGTTTCATAAGACATCAGATAACGCAAGCTGAAGTTTTCTAGTTGGAGAGCTTTTTCATTCCCCCCCCGCCTTTTTTTTTTTTTTTAAAAAAAAAGATGCTTCCTCTTTCTTATTTATCCCCAAAATGGCAGGCAAATACAGCATAGCTAAAACATATTTGGTTTTCTAGACCCAGGCTAGAACTAAGAAATTAAATACATGCATCCCTACTTCTGGTATTACCTCAGAAATGGCTATGGTTTGCAGTTTGTTTGCAGTCTATATATATATAGACACACACACACATATATATTTTAAATATGGGTATCAGCCCAGCATATGAGGAGCCTTTACTCAAGCCTATGGAAAAAGAAGTATCTCCAAGGCTCCTACAGGAAAACAAAATGTAAAAAAAATAAAATAAAATGATAGTGTGATACAACAGCCTCAGCTTCTCACTCAGGGAAGGACTGAAAAGTAACTGAAGCCTATGCAAGCAGACAGTATTGGTCAGAGGGGAGCTAGCATCAGAAAAGCAAAGAAGGATGCTCTCACCCACACCTGCCGGCACCCTGGGACCAAAGGCCAAGCAGTAGGAGAGTGGCTACAACTTAACACACACTAAGTTCTCCCTGATCACCCCAGTGAAAAACTCAGAACTGCCATTGCAAAACATGAATGCTGAGATAAGAGACCATATCTTCAAAATGACACTGAACATGTTTATCGTGGACATCCTTTCCCACCATAAATAAGGGTGTGAGATTCTTGAGAACACCCCAGTCATCTTGGACAGTACGGTAGTCAATAAACCACAGTGCCCAGCCAGGAACCAAGGCTTAAAGGATTGGCCCTTTGCTCCTTGTCAAAGATTCTTTGACCATATTGGACTTTATGGCAAATGCCACATGTTCAAATTCACACGTCCCAAGAACCACCAGACCAGATCTGCAGAGCAGATCCCATGCTGCTGAAGACCTGATGGGCATATTTGCACTTGAGAAGCTTCTGCACATCAGGCACATGGATAAAGCATCAGCACAAGGTCAGATCACCATGAGGCCCAGAGATTGCCCTCAGCACCACATCTTCCCAGGCCCCACTCCCGTGACTGGACTCTGCCATACCACACAAGCAATGGCACATCAAGCTGGGATGACTGGGAGATTAGCTTCAAAAGCAAACTTCATCATCGCTAGCACAGACACAGAGCATACATGTCCAGCAGCCACTCTAGAAAACATCAGTGCTAACCTTCAGCAACCATCTCCAGAAAACATCATCAGTACGCTTTCAAAGGTCTCTGGGGCACCCACTAGGTAATGCAAATGAAAAATGAAACCTATAGGCATGGTCTACAGAATGCACCACCTGGGGGGCATCAACAGAGGGAAATGCTTAAGAGGGTGCAGGATCCTCCAAGCTGAAGGTCTTGCTGTCAAGCACCAGCTTTCACACCCATCCTGGGTGGAAGTGGGGTGGCCCCTAGCCTTGTCAAGGTTTTTGTGCTTCTGTAAAAAAAAAAAAAAAAAAGTAGTTTTCAGAAATGGCTATAACAAAAGCTGCAATGCTAAAACCTGGAAAGCTACTCATCAGACCGCAGGATGCCAGAGTTGCTATGAGCTTTGCAGATAATTTGCATGTTCACTTTTAGCAATGCCTACGATATCAGAGGCATTTCTTATCAGGATGGCAAAACCAAGGGCTTACACGTCTCTGCCCAAAGGAGATGAGAGAAAACACAACCCATGCAGGATCCCAGCAAACCATAGCAATGCTGAGAGGGCCCTGCAGCAAGCAGGAGGAGGAAAGCTGCTTCAGGGATTTTTTTAAATATAGGTTGGAGAAACAAATACACCTTGTCTGAAAGGAAACGCCTGGTACCTGCACTGCTTCTCACCCCACTCAAGCTGTAGTTTGAAGTTATAAAGTTATAATCCGAAGTTATAAAATTGTAGAGCAAAGTTTTAAACTACAGTCCAAAATTCCGAAGTTATAATCCAGAAGTTATAAAGTTAAAACCTGAAAGCTGCAGTTGCAGTGTGAAGTTATGAAGTTACAAACCAACCTGATACTTACAACACTGCGTTACAGAGGTAAAATCCCAAGCTCTAGCAAAAACCTAAAGCCCTGGAGTTACAACGCGAAACTACAGCTACAATGCGTTCAGAAAGTTTCGGATTAAAAAAATAAAAAAGGCAACAAAACAGGAGCCTGAAAACCTGTTTCGAAGCCTGCCGGAGGTCGCCGCGAGCAAACCCAAAGCAAGTCGGAGCGCTGCGCGCAGCGCCTCTCTGCAAAGGCAGAGCCGGCCGGGCTGCTTTTCTTTGCCCCAAACCCCCTCTTTTCGCACGAAAACGAGCAGGCCGGCGAGGGAGGGGGCGAACAACAGGCAGGCCCCGGACGCCCCCCGCTCCCGCCGCCCCCCTGAGCCCACTCACAGCCGTAGCGGGGCCGCTGCAGGGGCGCCAGCTCCTCATGGTTCATCCTGCCGCCGCCGGGAGGGACGGCGCCCGCTGCCGCCCGCCCTTCTTATGCGCCGGCCGCGCCGCGCTGATTTGCTGCGCCCGCGCCCGCGCCCGCCCCGCGCCGGCACCGGGGAGAGGGGATGCGGCCACCCGGGGAGGCTCCGCGCACAGCTGCGGGGCGCCGCCGCACGGGAGCGACGGGGGGGCGGTGGGTCTGTGGGGAGAGGAGAGAGAGGGGGTGGGTGGGGTGGGGTGGGGGGGGAGAGAGAGAGAGGGAGAGAGGGAGAGAAGGAGAGGAGGGAGAGAGAGAGAGAGATCCCAGCCCACCCACCCGTGAAAAGAGAAGAGAAGAAAAGAGAAGAGAAGAAAAGAGAAGAGAAGAAAAGAGAAGAGAAGAAAAGAGAAGAGAAAAGAAAGAGAAAGAGAGAAAAAGAGAGAAAAAGAAGGGGGGGGAAGAAAGCAATCCCACGCCACCCCCCACCCAACCCCCCAAAATGAGCAAAAGAGTGAAAGAAAGAGAGAGAGAGAGAAAGAGAGAGAGAGAGAGAGAAAGAAAGAAAGAAAGAAAAGAAAAAGAGAGAGAAAGCAAGAAAGCAAGAAAGCGAGAGAGAAAGAAAGCAAGGAAGCAAGCAATCAAGCAATCAAGAAAGAAAGAAAGAAAGGAAAAGAGAGGAAGGGAGGAAGAGAGAAAGGAAGAGAGAAAGAGAGAAAGAAAGAGAAAGAGAGAAAGCAAAAGAAAGAAGGAAAGAAAATACAAAAGCCAAATAGGGAGGGGGAGAAAAAGAGAGCAAGAAAGAGAGAGAGTTAGAGAGGGGGATGAGAGACAGAAAGATAAAGAGGAAGAGAGAAAGAACCCCAAAACAACTACAAAAAAGAAAAAAGGAAAAAAATGAAAGAAAACAAAGTAAGCAAATTTAAAAAAAAAAAAAAAGGAAAAAAGAAAGCCAAGAAGTATGGAAAAGAGAGTGCTGAAGAAGAAAGGAAGAAAGGAAGGAAAAAGAGAAAAAAAAATAAAAAGAAAGAAAGCATAAAAAGGCAAAAAAGCCACCAAAAGGGGAAAAGAAAAAAAAATTTAACTAAAAAGGAAAGAAAAAAAAAGAGTAAAACAAGTGAAACCAATGAAAAATAATAATAAAAAATAAAAAATATCTACCCCAAATGGAAATAGCCAAGCCACCTCTCCTCTTGAATTTTTGCAGAAAGGAGACTGTGGAGAGGGGTGAGAAACCAAACTTGGGTTTCCCACTTGCAGTTTTGCTGATTTGAAACACCCTCACCCTCCACAAGCAGTGTTTTTGCTGTGCCAAGAAGCCACCACCACAATCTGCAGTGCGGTCAGGGCACCTTTGGAGCATAGTGTACCCATTGGCCTCCCCCTCATTTCCAAGGTGTGGGAGCAGGGTGAGTGCCCTCATCGGTGGCTTCTATGTAGGGTGCCCGTGGTGCCCTCAGTGGTGGCTTCATCTCAGGCAATGGACCAATAAAGCCTCTGGCCAAATGTTCACATTTTGTGGCTGGATGGTGGACACCGGCTCCTGGGCAACACCTGAGATGCACCAGAGCAGACTGGAGGTGGGCAGTGCTGGACGTGGAGGCACACTTTAGGGCTGCACTGTGCCTCCCAGGCTGCCTCTAAGCCTCCAGCACTAAGTTTGCTGGAAGACAGTGAGTGAAAGCAGTGTCCATGCACAGCCATAACCTGTCCTGCAGAGCGTGTGGGACACAACGTTCCTGAGCGTGCTTACAGTTTAGTGCACAGTGTGGTACCTGACAGCTCTCAGCAGGTGTTTACAGACTGTCCATCAGATTTCAGTCATCTCTGTTTCACAATGAAACCATGCTAGCTCTATAGAGCCTCCTTTGAGCTTTTCCATGGGTGGGAGGATGTCTGCAGGTTGTTTGCAAGGCCTCTGGTTTTGTTCTTTCCATCTTCAGCATTGCTGGGAATGGCTCATGAAGGGATGAAAACATGCTGGAGGGAATGGACATTTCTGGTAGTAATTAAAATACAGATCATACAGGATGAAAGGGCTGAAAGAGTACAGGAGAAAAATGACACCCAACAGGAAACAAATTTACCTTTACTGAGGTCATTTTAATTTTCTCTACTCCCTGCAGCAAAGGGTGATGACTTACTGTAAAGGCATGCAGGGCAGACACAGGTAGAGCTGCAGTCCTCACTAGGCTTTCTGAACACTTCTGAAGCATCTTTTTAACAATCGCCCATATAATTTCTTCTGATCTTAGAAGTAAAAGTGGGTGACTAAATCAACATGGAAAAGATTTCAGTTAAAAGTGGATATGAGTAAAAGAGTAAAAATGTTTTATTTGCTGTAAATTATCATTTTGACTGATTTTTATAATGTTATACTTAGCCAACGTCAAGAATGTATTGAAGAACACTTTCACAACCCAGTTTCTTTGTTCTTTAGCCTTTGCTGTGTTGTGCTGCTCCCTCACTCACTGTAGTTGAAAGAACAAGGGTGTGCATGGCCATAGTGCCCCCTGCACACACTTTGACACCATGGCTGAGAAAACTGCCTTGTCTCCTTGTCTTCCAGCACCTGTAACATGTCCTCTCCATCCCCCTCCCCACAGGCTCCCCATGCTCACTGTCATTGCACAGGGACTCAGCAAATCAATCCCGTGGAAAAACTACGTGTTTTTTTTTTTAATTTTTTCTTTTTCTTTTTTTCTTTTTTTTTCCTTTCTCTTGGTAGGGTTATTTCTTAGAAATGCAAGTGCCAGCAGAGAGCAGGGGGTACGCAGGGGTTGAAAATAAAGGCCAGAGTGGGGGGAACTGAGAGGGCTTTTTGGCAGCATCAGCCTCCGTAATGCTCACAGCAGGCACGGACGTGAGCCAAGTGCTCCCAGCAGGAGGTGAGGCAGGTGGGAGAGTGCTGGAGTAATAAGCAGTAGCCATGTGGGTTTGTGCACGACCTTTCGCATCGGATTTGTTATTCCCCGGTTTTCTGACTCCATCAGCTGTTGGTGGCGTGAAAGCTTAGACACCCCCGGCAGGAACAAAGTGGAGGGGGCAGCCTGCCCCGGGAGCCGCCGAGGCTGTGCATCCCATAGGGAGTCGCACCTCCAGCACCTCCCTTCCTCCTCCTCCCCCTCCTCCCCCTCCCCCTCCCCCTCCTCCCCCTCCCCCTCCCCCTCCTCCTCCTCCCCCTCCCCCTCCTCCTCCTCCTCCTCCCCTTCCTCCTCCTCCTCCTCCTCCTCTTCCTCCTCCTCCTCCTCCTCCTTCCCGGGGGATCCCGGCTGCGGGGGGCAGCGCGCTGAGCTCGCCCGGCTGCGGTCAGCTCTGCCAAAGGAACCGCAGCCTTTGAGTCAGCCCGAACCAAATTTCGCGGTATGCTCCCGTATTCTTTCCTAAGTCCTTAAGTGCTCGGCTCTTACGGTTACTAAGAGGCAGGCTCTTAAGAAATCACTGTAGCCAGCTATCTAGAGTAAATGTTTGAATGCGAACGTTTCCTGTTCACAGTCCAGACCCTTTAATGGAGCTTGAGATCAATGTCCTCGGCGCACTATCAAGGGCATCGTGCTGTGGGTAAAGTGTTTCTTGCCACATTCCTACCGGCAAGAAACCTCCTGCTCCAACCTATGCACCTGCCCGCGAGCGAAGCAGAGCTCGCTCACCCACAGGGAGCAAGCACATGAATAAGTAAGCCCTGTGTGACCAGGGGTGCCACTTGACATATTTTCAGAGGCAGCTGCGCACTGCTCCAGATCTAAAAGGAAACCAGTCCTAAGGAAAACTGCGGGAAAGGAGGAATTTTGCACATCTCACTGACTGTGGTTGGATCTAAAAGCTGCAGTGGCCTATGCTGTGCTGCTTCATGCTTCTTGTCCCGTTGTGTACAAAGGGATTTCAGATGGAGAAGGATATTGATATTTGAAATTCTTGGGTGGCTTATGTAGCAGTGACGCAAGTACATGCAGGTAATTAGAGACACTAGGCTTTTTGTCAGAAACAGCAGCTTTAATGACACTTTTTCTGTGACAATGCCTTTATTTTATTTGTAAATTGTTCTCCTTGTCTGGCAGCATTTTTCCTACAGAAAGGAAAACTACATTTACTGTTTTTAGAGAGCTTTTTTATTTTATTTTATTATTTTTTATTTTTTCCTGTTAGTGCATTGCAGAGCACATTTTAATTTTCACGTGAGAAAAAGTCTGGAGTGAGTTCACCTGGTGAGCAGGAGGGAGTGCAGCTCCCTGCAGGCTCCCAGGTACTGCAAGAACTTTTCCAATTGTTTGCTTTGTGCAGCTAATGAACATCTAACAAGCCGAAGCTGTACATGCCGCACTGGTGCTTGTACAGACCAAATTGCAATGTGGCATGACCAAAAGCGTCTGGCCGCACTTTTTCCTACGTGTGCAGAAAGCATACCCAGGGTCCTCCTGGGCAAATGCAGGAGGAAGCTCATTGCACATGCTGCTAGAAAATCAGAGGAGCTCAAGGGGAGGGTGACTCATGGCAACACAACTTGCTCCCCGTAAACCAATGAGCATTCCAGCAGGAGCACCATGTAGGTTGTGGATTTATAGTTTTGGGTAAATTGCAGTGGAAAGGACACAAATGGTGCATTTATGAATCAGATTAGGAAGGTTAAGAGGTACTCAACAAGGAAACATGAAAAAACACCAAAACAGGAACTGCCCCCCACGCAGCTGCTGTGCAGCAATATGGTCTTCGGTAATTCTTGCACGGAGGGGAATCGTCTGTGGAGATTAGTATGGGGAGCTGGGCTGGGCTGCAGCCTCCCCCTCAGCACAGCATCCTTGTTATGCATTATTTATTGTCATGAGGTAAGCAAGTAAACAAATAACCCATCACATAACTGGCCTCAGAGATCCCAGAAAACAAACATACAAACAACAACAACAACAAAACAAAACAAAACAACCAAACAAAAAAAGGAGAGCTAGCCTTAATGGCAATGTTGTAGCTGCCCTGGTCATGAAAGAACAGTGAGGAGCAGTGCTTGCCTCTGCTCCCTTCCTTGTGTGCCTGGACAGCATGATCCTGTCTTGTGGTTCCTCTCTTGGGTGTCCCCTTCAAATGTGTGAGGGTCTGTCATCCCAGCAGGAGCTCTTGTTTAAAAGGCAGGCTAAGCTCTAGCTAGACTGAGGATGTGTGAAGTCAGAAGCACCATAAGCAATTGTAAGAGAGTCAGCTCTGGAAGTAATTCAAAATACTGTGGCAAAAAAAAAATAGACGGGTGGAATGGAGACCAAGAGCAGAAGCGCTGAAAACATTTTTTCAATATCAGCAGCATTGGCTCCTTTCAGTTAAGGAAGTGACTTTAACTTCTCAGCAGAACTGGCACAAAACTGAAGGCAACACTGATCAACAAAACACAATGCCTGGAAGAATACATTCCTCAGATTTTGTTATGGTTTCTAGGGCAAACAAAAGCAGCCAGAAATAGGTCTAAGTGAGCCCTGTTGGTCATCATCCTAAATAAAAATTAATAACGGTTTACATATTTGTAATTGGAATAGAAAAAGCAGTTTCAAAAACAAAAGAAATAGTTCATGGGATGGAATGAAAACAAACGTGGGTAGCTTTGATAGAGCTAAAATTTCAGATAAAGGAACCAGAAGTATATAAATATATAAAAATGTGCACAGTAATTTTTTTTTTTTTTTATTTTATTTTTTTTTTTTGCATAGCACTGACACCTGAATAATGAAATGATGGAGAAATTATTTCAGTGTCAGGAATCTTTCATCTTTCTACCGCTTGAAAAACTCATGTTGTTTGCTCTAAAATGAAAGCTTCCAAAGAGAGATGGTACATAAGCATCTGAACTTATGTTGTTCTGAGGAAAAGAACATTTCTAGACACGGTGCTTTGAGAGATAGACTGTAAGTACAGACCTGAAAATTCAGAAGACATGTACCCTCCAGCCTTTTTGTCAGTAAAACTTCATGATTTCCAAGTTAGTGTCATGAATCCAAGGATTTTTGACTTCAAATAGTGACCCCTTGGTGATGGCTATGCTGTGATTGGGCAGTGATTCTTCCCAGGTCCTGCACTGCGTGCTATAAACTGGCGAACAGCTCATGCACAAGGCTGACTTGAAGCATCTTTCAGATATTGTTAAGTACGTACATGACCTGCTTAGGTGTGGGAACAACTTGCAAAATTTCTTAATGGAGACCTGGAGGAAGAAAAACTGCCCCTGAGACTAGCTTGCTGGCAGGACTTCAGTATAGAATTAGAACTTTAAAAATGTGTTACAGCCATGACTGTGGCAATAGATGCCTGATGCAAATACTGGCATATGTTATTGTGCTCCCGTGACTATCTGTGAGGCCACAGCATTAACACAGTCATGGGACTGGTCTGAGTTAATGTTCCCAAAAGATGACATATTTTAAGAGCCAGCTCAGCTCACAAGGAGCTGCTTAATTATAAATGAGTGGTGTGTCCTGCAGTGAAAGTGAGAAGCAGTTGTGGGATGACAATAATGTGCTGTACCATACCTTGCAGCATTTACCACCAATTACTTCATTTTTGCATCATAGACCTTCCTAAGGTGCCTTTCTAAGGTTATTTTTGTATGCCCATTCTCATCGGGAGAGGGGTCCCTCTGTTTTTCCCATTGAAGTTAGAGTCCTGACAAAGCTTGGTTAAATCCTACCTGCCAAGGTACCTAGGAAACGGGTTTCTCTGCTCGAACAGGATTTTTTTTTAAAAAATATTTGTTCAAAATGTATTGGACAAATGCCCTGGATCCTGCAGAAGTGGCACGAGTTTTGCAAGGCAGAGGTTGAAATCTTTCTGCAAGGACTCTGCCAGAAAAAAGCTTTTTCCATTTGTCTGTTGGAAAAAATATTTATTCATTTAACAGAATACTTTGGAGTGGAGTGACCCTCCTTGTCTAGACATAATGAATAGCCATAAAAATGAATTCAGAACTGTTTGAAAGCAGGGAACATCTGTGCCCGTCTGCAGCTTGCAGATTCAGCAAAAAGCATTCTTTACTGGGTTGGATGTAGCAAAAGTAAAAATCTTGATCATTTCCTCACGTTATCCACAAGTTAGGTTTGTTTGTGGCAGTGTTTTTTGTTGTTGTTGATTTTTTTTTTTTGGGGGGTAGGGGAAGGGGGTTGGTTTTGTAATACAGCATCTGTGTGTCTCTTTGTGGTTGCATGTGCTTAGCAATGTTTCCACTCCACTAAAAGTCTATGCATTATTCACTCATTAATGTATTATTTATTTATTACTCTCCGAGCAGGGCACTAGGGCACTAGGAGCTCTGCATTTACAGGGGACTGACAGCTAAGGCAACCCTACAACTGTTTCCTGTCTGCCAACAGTTGCCCCACAGATAAAGCACGGACTGAACTCCCATGGATTTCCACTAGACTGGTTCGGGTCTTCTTATTTCCACCACTTTTCCACTGGCACAGCTCCAGTCTTTTGAAAAGCTCCTCATTATTCACATTAGTGTAAAAATGAAGAACGTGTCTGAAAGACTGACAAATTCAGGCTCTAGAAAGCAAAGCGAGGAAAGCTAATTCCAGTATCCAAGACCCTTCACAGAAAGGGTCAGCAGCCTCCTCTTATTTAAATCAAAATGGCCTTGGTTTGAATTCCTTTCCTGGAAGCAGCTTTGCTGTTTTTCTAAACCTCAGACAACCGGATCTCAAAACAGTTGCAGCTGTAAAATTAAAATCAGCAACTGAAATTCCATGTAAAAATTAACCTGAAGCCTATGCTTGGGACAGCAAGCCCTGGGATGCTGACACTGGTTTACTGGGGAATGCCAGTGCTGTTTGCAGAGAGGCCCAGAGCCACCCTCAAGCTCGAGACTTGCTGGAGGGAGCCTGGAAACCTGCCTGTGTCAGGCACATTTGGAGAGCATGTCCTGGAGAGCACCCACAGAGAAGTCTGCATTCACGGCAGGATAAAATGCCACCAAGACACTGACAGGGAGGAGGTAGGCACTGGACATTTTCTGTAACTTTTTAAATGTCTCTTCTTGGTGACTGCTCACTGCTGGAAGACTTCCACAGTGCTATCTGCAACGTTTCATCTGGGAGAAAATATATTTCTGGTGAATACAATGCTCCTGGGAATGCTCTGGTTGGAGTTGTCCAGGTGACACTGTGCCATGTTACCCTCTCTCAAAGGAAGGGCTACGTGCTTGTGGGCAGAGGTAAACTAGTCCCTGGCTCAGGGTATTTCACTTGCAAAGTGTGTGTTCACCAGGCACTAAGTTTACCTGCAAATGAATGATCTCAGACTGCAGCTGTGCAATGGTAGCTGAAACTCTACAAGCATAATGTTCACATGATCTTTCCTGATCTTTTTCATTAGTCATCTTTCCTCTTCCACCTGTGGGTCAGATTGGAAATTGCACTGTATCAACGTGGACCTTTATTTTCACTAGCTACTGGCTTCTGCAGTAAAATACTGACACTTGGTTTCTATATGCCCATAAATTCTTCCAGTGTCCTTAACAATTATGTATTTTGTATGTATTGTGGCTTGCAAAACATGGTATAACAGCCCTTCCAAACACAGGTTAAAGTCCATGCTAGCAGTATAATAATGACATACTTGTAACTCGAGAGTATGACAATATCTTACTGTTCCTTTGTCTCATTTCAATGTTTGCTAAAGCTAATGACATCTTTTATTATTATTAGTAGTATTAGTATTATATTTTTTTTTATTTTTTATTTTTTACAGATTCACCAATTTATTCAGATTTAAAAAGCTGTGATTCTACCTAAAGACTGAAAAGGCAAACTCCTCCGGCGCTCTTGAGAGAGAACTGGGCTGCTGAGTGTGCTCAAGGGGCCTGAGCTTGTTTTCAGTAATTTTTTTTTAACTCATTATGAATGAAATGGCAGGCGAACAAAACATAGATAACAGTTCACCAAGGCTCCAGATCTGATGGATGGGAAATAAACCTGGGAAAAAAAGATCCTAACTGCTATGTAATCCTAAATACCAGAAGGATTTCCTTTCACATGATCTAGCTCTACCACCAAGGCTGAAAAACACTGTAGGCAGACTCTGGAGTTTGCAAGGAAGCCCTTGGGAGAGTATGTGCAATCAGCCATTAAAGCCAAATGATGGAACAAATATAAGAGTGCACTAATGGCATCATTTCCAGGATGCTGAAGAAGGTGAATTACTCTTAGTTTTATCTGATTTCTCATTCCTACTTTCTGTAAAGTCCACCAAATGGTCTGACTGCAAAGCTAAGGATGTTTTAATTTAAAGCCAGGAGCTCCCTGAGATTCCCATTGTTATGGGGTTTGCAGTTTGTATGGACTCATTGGAGACAGGCCCTGAAGAACAACATTTTCCTTCTCTGACAACATTTGTGGTTGTCATAGTAGTCTAAAGGCAGTGGAGTGTAGGCAAGCACCTGAAGGGAACATGTGGCCTTAGGTGTTAGTGCTCAGAAAAGTCAAGTGAATATTACATGATTCCAGTCTCAGTTTGGAGCTCCTTGGGTGAGGAGATGAGGGAACTGCAGGAGGAAAAGAACACAAATTCCTCATTGCGACCCTCCAATTCTCTTCTTTCTCCTTTTCAAGTGTGTTTGCTTTGTTCCTTTAGTAAGTGAATTTCTCGTCTCATTTAATGAATTGTCAGTGCCAGAGGATGAATTAGGAAGAAAACAATTAAATATATTATAAAGCAACATATTGCAAAATTCACAATTCAGAGGTATTGTAACCACTTATAAAATCACTACTGTTCTGCAATTATCCCACTCTATTATCATTATTTTACAAGGCCGTTTGACTGTACAGTCCTGTAGGAGAAATTACATTTGATCTGTAGCCTAAGTTATATCTGATCATAAGCCAGACAAAAGCCAGTCAACATTTTACATGGTTACAGCAAACGTTGAAATGTAATTTAAATGTGAAAAACACTTCATTCTTGTAGCTAATGATTCTTCAACATGTATTTTTTCATCATGGGATGGTATGCTTGAGGGATACTTTGACAATTTCCCATTCTGTAGTTAGAAGTGTCAGCCTGGCTTGTCTGATGGAAAACAAAATTGACTGAAGGACTGGTAAGGCTGATACAGGTTTGGCTTCTCCTTTCCAAGGCTGAAAACACTGCCTGGATTGGTTAGCAAAGGAATTCCCAAAAGTAGGTTTTTTGGGTATTACTACTGGTGGTGGCAGCATCAGCTTCTGTCTCCAGGCCTAAATGTAGGAACAGCATACAGCTTTCTGAGAAGAATCCATATGGCCCTTTGTAGAAGGCAGAGTAACCTAATAAACACAAAGGAGAGCTCTCGGTAATACAGTTAATGGTGTCTTTCCAAGCCCTTTTGCGTATGTAACATCAATCTGCTAAAGTAAGACACACTCGTTACTGCAGCATTAATTGGACCAGTTAGGTCCACTTCAAGAGCAAAAAGTAACATGGTGTAAAATTCACCTGTGTGTTTTCTGCAGAAAGAGTGAATTCACTTGAATCCTATGAAAGTTTATGTACAGCAACACCAGAAAACATACAGAATGGTACAACTTCCAGTTCAGCTTTAGACTATTAGGACAGTATATGAAGAACTTTAAGTCAATGATTCTTTTTTCAGTTGTCAAGGCTTAGTGCTGCAAAAAAGCTTCAGATATGACTAATTACTGTCAGGAGTGGTTTGGACTGGATACTGATCTCACATAGGCTTAGTATATCATGTGTATATATTTACAGTTGTTGTGGATTAAATAATAATCATAGTCTAGCTAGCACCCTAGCAGAAAGAGAGGCATATGGATGATGTGCATGATCTCTCTTAACATTTGGTCTCCTGTTGCTGCATACTACAAAATGTCATCTTCTTCTGTTATACTTGCATCCATGTTCTCTATATACTTCTCTCACACAATGCATATACACACACATGCACGCACAAATACAAACACTGCTCTAAATTAACTGTATAGTACTCTGAATTAAACATCACATTTTTCTAGCATAGCTGTGTCAGCCAGGAGTATATTTTTCTCCATTTCATCTGAATATGCTTAAGTCTGCAAGATTCATCGAAGAATTGCACTCCTATAAGCAGAAATGTCCTTTTTGCAGGGTGATGTGCTCTATATGCAATACTGCTCTAAGCTCAGCTGACACAAGGTACCTATTATGAAGGTTTTGGATGAAGTTTCTGAAAGGCATCTATGAAGAATATGTGTAATTCTTCTCAACACTCCCTTGTGGATTGTTCTTTTATTGTCTGCACAAAAGATTTTGATTTCTTCCCAGAATGAGACTAGGAGACCCAAGTACAAAACCTTTTATCTCTGTTAGAAGAAGAGACCAGTATATGGTTATACTTGATAAATTAGGAAAGTTTTTTTCTACACTGTACCACGAATAGAAAAAAATCTGTCAAAGTCATATATCCTTCATTGCTGGGTTTTGCAGACAGTGCTCTACATGAGCCAAAAAAAAAATGCTTAAATTCACATGTAGCTTAATTTTTCCCTATTGGTTACACGGCTGAAGAAGTTCATGTGATTTGTTAAATTAATTGTCTGTTCTGAAATATCCACATTCAGAAATATATTCCTGATCCAACCATGGAGATGGCAGTTTTTTGCTATTTTATAGCTACTACATTTGATCAGTTGAAGCTTTCCTGAGTTTCTTAGTGAGCAAATACAATAAAGAACTACTGTTGTAATGCTGCTTCCATTTTTGTTGTTTTTGTTTTTGCGTGTGTTTTCTGTTTTCTTTTCTTTATCTCTCTCTCTCTCGTTTTTTTTTTTTTTTTTTTTTTTTTTAATTTCCTTTGCTGGGTGCAAAATTCTTGTAGAACCACAGTTTATTGTAGAAGTTCTCATTGGCCTTTTGGATGCACAGATTATTATACTTTGTGGCAGTATGCTTTTCACACAGTTTGGGTGATAAAACATCCTTGAAGTGCAGTTATGTAGTGAAAGACCAGATGTCTATTTTGTGTAATTATATATTAAACATATATTATTATATATTGCATTAAAAATGTAAATCCCAGATGGTTATCTATAGGAGAACTTTGTCTTTTGCAACTAGAGCGAATTCTACTCTTTTTTAATTGTCTTTTACCTTTCTTTAACTTCATTAACTTTCACATTTTCTTTCAATGCATGTTCTACTTCTATTACAGACACTGAGGATGAGATAAGTAGAGAGCTTTCGTAAAAGAGCAAATTGAGTAAAACAAGTGTTTTGAGTATTTTGTGGGTAGTCAGGAATGATGTTCTGGCTATTATCACACCTGATGTGCATTCATTGCAGAGAACAAACAAATCTTTATTTGAATATAGCAGAGCAAAAAATGCCCCTTTATGAATCTGGTGTATACTAAATAACTTTGCATTTGTTATATGGATGATAAATAATTGGCAGATATATTTATAAACACTTCCATGTTTTATAGATTTGTACTGTACACAGTCATCCTACACAGAGCATGCCCTTTCACAAGTATACAGACAGCTTTCCTCAGGGGACTTAATTAAAACACTTGGTCAAACATTTTGGTAGTTGACAATTTGACATGGAGGAGTATACTGGAAAGATAAGTTCATAAGTGTACCAGATGGACTTAAAATGAAAAATTTGGAACTCCAAAAAAAGAGAAATTATCAATGCACCTGCGTGCAAACACATATACAAATATTGATGACTGTAACCTGCATTACAGGAGATCACATACAGCAGGAAAGAAAAGCAAATAATAAGAATTAAATAAAAAACAACAACCAAAAAACAGAGAAGCAAGGACCATTGCCAAGATCTTGCTGCAGATTCTGAAAGTAAACATGTATAAATGGGAATTCAACTTCAAAATATCTCATTACTGTAGAAACAATATGTGCCTGTTTTCTCACATTAAGAAATAGAGAATGTCAGAAATGGTTATGAATTTCTTGACAACATGCACACTAGCACACCTGCACTTTCGTACAGTAAAGACAGTTTGAAAAATTATACTCCCGGTTGGCCTAGACTAGTTGGCAATTTCAGTGGAAGGTTAGCAGGAGAAACTGGGAGCAGAAATTGCTCATGAAAAACTAGGAAATTATACACTTTTTCCTTCTGTTTCTCAGCATTAGGAGATGTTAACAATTTTTAAGAAAATCATTAACCTGACAATGCCAATAAATTACACTGAAGAAAAAGAATTCTACTCTCAGTACCTCTTCCTTGATGCCTGACTTCTGCATGTTGTTATACTTTGAAGGAAACTGCCCACTTCAAAAAAGATCTGCTTAGGTACAGTAAAATGACATATTTTTGAGGCCAAGTAAAAGATCAGTTTAGTTGTCACAATATTATGCAGTTGAGGGTAAAACAGCTATTTTTGGAAAGACTTAATTTTTATTTTTTAATATACCATTCTATAGAAAATAGCTAAAATAAGCTGTCAATTGATTCATTAGGCTTGTAGCATTGGATGCTGTTAAAAATCCTTTTATTGGTTGGGAAATGTTACACTCATAGGGAAAAGCCAGGGTTTTTAAACACAAATAGCTTTATTCATGTTGAAAAAATGAGATAAATGAACACATTTCTCTCACAACATAAATTTTCACATGCCAGTATACACAATCATGTATTTAATACATTCACTTTTTGATGAAAAAAGCTATGAAAGCTAATATCCCCATCTTGCAAGTTACAATATTGATTTAAACATGGATCAGCTTACACACACATCACTAGATTCATGTAACAGTTTGTAATATCATAAAACACAAGGAAGACAATAAACGCAGTCACTAGCAGCTTGGTGCATTTATTTTTCTGTTTATAAATGAGCTGGCTTTGCTGCAGCTCTAATTTTGTACCAGTTCTCATTTTTGTTTCAACTGTCAGTAAAAACTTTGATTATAACTAGTGAAGCACTAATGAATCAGTAGGTGTATTAGAAGGGGTCTGTGGCACAAAGAAACTGGAAAGACCTGTAAGGTTTGGACACAAAAGATGAAGGGAAGCTGGCATTTTTTTGTTTTGCCTTTTTTTTTTTTTTTTTTGTAAGATCTCTCTCCAAATTTTGATTTTCTCTTTTTCTTCATAAACTATTAGTTTTAATTTTAATCACAAATTTCCAAATAGATGTACTATCACCTACTGCTATGTTAAATCTGGACAGCAAATTTCTGCTTGAAACAGTCTACTCATTATGCCTATTAGAAGCCACATGCTGCAGTATCACTCATTAAATACAGGTTTTGCTTTTGGAAAGACCCAGTACTTTATAAAAGTCTTATTAGATGACTATTGCCACCTTTCACACATACCCTTTCCGAAGGTTTGATATAGGCTGGTGTTTAGTTTATTAACTCAGAGAACACACTAAAAAAACAACAAATCAAACCCACCACCACCATCATCACCACCACCAATTGCTTGCTGCATGGTGGTGTTTTTTTTTTTTTGTTGCTTTGTTTTGTTTTATCCTACTATTTGTTTATTTATCTTACTGTAAAGCAGTTAGCTTTCCTATAGAACTATACACTGTTAGCTCCTCTGAAATCAATATGCCTTTTCTTCTAATGATTTCTTAGTTCTGTAGGATGTATGCACATACCTGCCAGAGGAAGCATATGGCGACGAGTGAGCGTCATTAAAACAAGGAAGGAGTAATGTAGTGGATGCCAGAGCTTTTGGAGGAACTCTCTCTACCCTCACCGCTCTGTGTGCGCGTGCGTGTGCATGTGCTGCTGTTTTCACCCCGGATTAACTTGAATTATAACTGGAATTAATTTATAATGCACTAACTACTGTAGTAGAGCCTTGGGGATGTTAATCATTAACTAAAAGACACCCTGACCATGGCTCTGTTTCAGGCTGGTCAAAGATTGCTGATAAGAGCAGCAGTAAACAATTGAATAGCCACATTACTAGAACAACGGCAGCCATGTATGCAGAAACAATGGAAAGCATACGCTACAGGAAGGCACAGACATTTTCTCATACGTTACGCAGAAGCTAACATGTTGAGATCCACTTGGAACTTTTTTAAGGATTTCTATTTGAATGAGACAAAACACATAGCTTTTCAGGATTTAAAATATCTGAGAGTGCTGTTTCTCCTAGTGACTGGGACAAAAAGAGTTCATCTATATCACAGAATCACAGAATGGCCGAGGTTGGAAGGGACCTCTGGGGGTCATTTAGTCCAACCTCCCTGCCAAGCAGGGTGACCAGGATCATGTCCAGGCAAGTTCTGAGTATCTGCATAGAAGGAACTCTACAGCTTCTGTGGGCAACCTGTTCCAGTGCTCTGTCACCCTCACAGCAAAGTGTACTATCTCGCTGTTTTGAAAAGTGTGTCTGCGGGAAGGCTACAGCTAAGTCAAACTTTATTTTTCAGACCATTTCACCTGTTCTTTTCCAATGGTAGAAAGCTAATTGACAGCTAAGATGAATTTTGGCATCTCAAGACTTTTATGCATGAGTAAGTAAAGTGCTTTGCACAAGGAAATGAACAGAATGTTATTTGTGTTCAAAGAATAACACATAATGCAGAAAGTAACACTTAGATCAAGAATGAGATGAGAATATGGTTTATAAATCTTACATCAACCTGTCTTTGTGTGTATATGTGTGTGTGTGTGTGCATGTATATGCACACAAACTTGTGTGTCCATATATGTATTCACCTCTAATGATGTAATACTTCTTGTTTACAGTATTACAGAGCTGCAGGGTAGGACTTAAAGAAAATAGTTTCCCCCCCAAAAAAAATAACCGAACACTACGCCTTGAAATCTTACTATTAATAATTTGATTCCCTTTCATTATTTTCCTCACCCTCTTCTTTTGAAGGATCACCTTTTAAACGTGTAAAGCAGGCCTACAGAAGATGCACAAATGACTTTTGTCACATAGACAGTGGGGGACAGGCATATATTTACAAGGCAGATATTCAGAGGATATAGGACAAGTTTTATAGGTTAGAATACATGCAGTATTATCAGAGATAAATGCTAGGTGACAACTCTAGCTATAGACAACATGAAACTCAGACAACATGTAAGATACTGGACTCTTATGCTTGCAATGAGTTATGAGTGCTGTCCATTAGCAGCAGGTAGCTTCAACTTACTTGGACAGGACTGTTGGTAAAAACTGAGTGGCAGGTGGTAGATGTCCAGAATTGGACAGTAAGACAGTGAGCAAAAACATGGACTGTGGCAAGAGTGATGAAACCCAGACTGCCAGCAATTTTTCTCTCTCACTTGCAGACTGATGTGTCTAGCTATAGCTCAGATGAAGGTGTTGAGATCCAGCATAGGAGTGAGATCTCTACAGATCCTCTTAGTAATGTGGCATTAAAATGTATATTCATGAATATTCTCGGTGGAAGGGACAATATTATTTTGTGTAAGGCAAATACCTTCATTGGTAAGTGGCCAGTTTCTTTTTTTTTTTTTTTTTTTTTTTTTTTGGACTGTGTATAGGTAAAGAGCAAACAATATGGTTTAGATCTTTGTCAGGCAAAGAGGGTCATTAACACTGCAAACCCAGACAGCAATTACACCTGTATTTTTTCCCATTCTGGGAAGTACTTTCGTTCTAGTCATGTTTCTTGTGTGTGTTGTGCGAGTAGACTGCCAATAATTACTGTTTTCTTCATTTTTATTTGGAGAGGATGTATTCCATGGCCTAGGAAGCATGGCTATCTATGACAGGCCAACATCTTTGGAGATGATTCAACCTAACAACATATAAGAAAAAAATATTGTTCAGGTCCAGTTTGTCCTTTTCTTGTTTCTGACATGCTAAGTTGCTGCATCAAAGAAAGGTCCTGAATACACATGAAGTTCAAAGAAAGGCCCTGAATGTGCACAACGGTCTATGTGATAATCTTACAGCTTTAGAGTATGATTAAATATTGAAGCATCTTTCCTTTGCATGAAGAAATAGGGTATTCACCGTGGCAACAAAGAAGGCAGGTAATAATTGATAAAAAAAAAAAAATGTATCACTTAGTTCATGTGAGTAAGATATAAGAATACTAGAATAAGAGTAGAAGAAAGCAAGTGGGGCTGATTTCATCATATGGTCTGACTCAATGAAGGTAAGTGAAGGTAAAGGAGATCTGTGGGTAGCATTATAAATTGGCGTTTTCTGTTTAATTCAGGTCCTGAGCTAAGTTCCAGATTCACTAATATGTCTTTGCTAATTCCACATCACTGCTTGACCTGTGTCTTGCCAAACTACATACAGAAGTCTGTCTTTTCATAATCTGTTTCCAAAACTAATAGCATTGGAAAGTACTAATTCAGGCAAATACTTAATGTTTTATAGTGAATTTAATGAACAAGAGTGCAGGGAATGCAGAGGAAAAACAGTCTTTCAGACTTACTTTCTTCTGGAATATGGTTGCTGAACATGTGTTTTCTTTCAAGACTCTGGAGGAAGTGGAGCATTTCTGTTTTCACTTGTTGTATCTTTAACCCCTGAGTGCAAGGATTCATTTTTAACCTTCTGATTGAAATTTCAATTGCATTTCCAGGTTACTAAACTGGAAACATGGCTTGTAGCTATATTAGCATGATATCTTTTTTAGGTAAAGAGGTGTGACTGGATGTAAACATCGCTTCCTGACTTATGAAGGTCGTTTTGAAACTCACAGTAAGGAAGAGAGTGTAAATCCAGCACACAGAGACTGTTTGTTTGGGGGGCTGAGGACTATACTATATTGCTAAGAATTGGAATTTGCAGTAATGTTCCAAGAATAGGCCCAGGGAGTTATGTGAAGTTAAGGCTATGTTGTAGAAAAAGAAAAGGGCAGAGAATAATATTTCCTTCAAATGGAGCTCAGCTAAGTTCACAAACAAGAAGATGCCTCCATATTTCCACTTACTGAACTGAAACAGCTGAAGGAGCCAAACAAGGACCATTCTGAGAGGAGATTCCTCCTATTAATTCAGCCTTCTGGATATGTAGGGAAATGTGTAGTCTCCATTAAAAAAAAAAAAAAAAAAGTATAATTGTCTGAAGGAGTTTGTTTTCCACCTTTGTTTAAAAAGACATAACCAAATCCTAATGGTGTGTGTCAAATCTTATTGCTGAATGTTACTATGAAGCTAGAAGCGAGAGCATGAGCAGTGAATTTTAACTCTTTGTAGTTGGCCTTTGGGTAAGAAATGCAATTTAAAATAAAAGGAATGGAATGGCATGAGAAGAAAGGTAGCAAAGGTTGACTTGGCAGTCATGGCTGCCCCACTTGTCTGAGAGGATTACTACAGGATCCATCAGGAAGTCTAACGCTTTTTCATCTGTGGCTAGTGTTGTGGTATATGCCTTCAGAAGGGCACCAGCTAAAATCAAACACAAAGGAAGAAGGCTTCCCCATATATCATCCATTAGCAATTCCTTTGAGCACTCCAGAAACCATGAAACTCCTGGTTCCCTTTTTAGGAGTCTGTACTCAGCAATCAATGCAATGCATACCAAATGTTGTAGTGCATGCTTCTAACTGACAAGGTACTAACATGACTATAGACAACCTTGTTAAAGGGTGCAAACACAACGAATAACATGCTTTCAAGAAAAAAAAAAAAAAGAGTCTGGTAAGTGAAGATTTTCTATCAAACAACCTGTCACAAGTAAAACTAATAAAAATAAAATTTGGCAGAAATCAAAACGTGGTCTGTTTTGCTGTCAGTTTTCATGTTTTAAAACAGCTGAATAGTAAGTACCATTATAAATGCTATCCAGTTTCTTTGTCATTAGGGTATATTGTACTTTTTGTCATTGCTGTCACTGGCATGAGTATTTCAGATTTACAGGAGAAGGGCATTGGACCCTGTGTCCGACTTCAATTTAGACTGAAATAATTTTCCCGTTAGAGGTCAGTCAGTCGATTATGTGTGGTTGTTAGCTCTGATACACAAACACTATCAAGTTCAGTTCTCTGTATGTATATAACACAGTTATGTTGCCATATAAGGCAGTATATAGTATTCTCTTTTGAAGGTATGTGCAAATGACCTCGTAATTATAGGTGTATCAGGGATATATATAGGCCACTAAGTGACTTTTTGTGTGAGATATAAATGAACAGAGATAGAAAGGAAGTAAAATTCCTACTGTCCGATGTATATTACCTGAGGTCACTGCAGAAGCTGCAAAAAAGATGCATTCCCTTAAGACCAGACAGCTCACTTCTGCTTATAACCTACATAACATTTGCATCCAGATCTCCAGGGATCACATTTTTCTGTTTCAGACTGTGGAGTACGAGTATCTTACCAAGTATTTATACCTTGAAATTGCATTCACTCCTTTTGTCCTTATGGGATAAATCTTTATTGCATTCAAGCCCAAACCACTTGATTGTTCAAACAGCTTTCATGCTGGCTCACACATCAGTTCAAATGTGTTGAGCCAACTGGCTAACGAACTATTGAGATTCTAGTTTTAGTTTTAATATGGTGGAAATATTTGTGGATTTTTTTCTTTTTGTTCTCTTCTGTTTACTTTTTCTCCTCTTTCCTAACCAGTATTCTCTTTAATCCATTTTCCTACCTTAGAACATTCACTGTAATCCTGGACCCTGCAAGGTCCACATTGCTGGGCACTTTGTCTTTACTAATCTCCACTGTTGCTATATTCCAAGTACAATGCAGCTTTTCAGGCTGCTCACTTCACTATATCCAGACTTAATCATATACTTACGATGTGGCCAGGACTTAGGATAAGAACCAGCATTGCAAACAGCATAATTTTACAAGTAATGAGATTTTAGCACATTAACCTTGAACCAGAACCCTCAAGAGTTGAGTCTTATTGTTCTGTGGACCATTTCCTCCACACTGATCAGGTAGCACAATGCATTGGATCTGGATGTTCTTCAATATTATATACAGAGTTGGACAGACTATACTACTTGAAGTGGACAGTGCACACAGCAAGACAATGCAATATTACCATTGCTGTTGATGTTCACTCAGGACATGTACAGAGGCTTCAGATTTCAAAATAAGATGTAAAGTAAACACAAGGAGGTGGACATGTGCAACTAATGAATGGCGCAGAGAAGTGGGGCCAAAGTCAAATATGATTCTTACCAGGGAAAACAGCCTTGAAATAATAAGACGCTGACTAGTAGACAAAAGCCACAGGTGCAAAACTAAGGCCCGTGTTTTATTCTTAACCTGGAAACTGGTGAAAAATAATTCTTCCTCCCCCTTTTTAAACATCATTTAGAAATTTAAAATACATCTTTTAAATCATGTTTGGATATACAATATTTTATGTCAGACATTTTGACTGTCTGTGTTTTAAAATAAACATACTTCCTAAACTTTGTGGTTTTTTTCTTTTTTGCTATACCATATTTTATTTATCAACATCAAAAAATGCCTAGTAATTTTCAATATTCATGTTTTTTTAATTAAGCCTGTTTTCTCATTTGTTAATACCAGAAACCACACCCTGGGCTAATTTTTTGTGCTACAATGTATAGCACAGGCATTTGTTTAAAATCAAAAAATGTAACTTCCAAATTTAGTAAATAAATAGTGAACCTTAAATGTAATAAATTGTCTTGTATAGAGTGTCTTTCACTGACTCTCTCAATACAACTAAAATGACAACTGACAAAATGCAGAGATAGATATTACTACCCAAAATTAAGTAGTTCTTATATATGAGAAAAAAAAAAAAAAGTGAAAAAATCTATCTGACTGTATACATTGACCTTATCTGAAAGCCTAATTTCTTTGGTAATGATTCAGCCACTTAATAAAAGTTCTCAGACATAATTAAGAAAAGTACTCACAAATTTTCCCTTAGATTTTATACCATTTTTTTTCTTTAAAACTTGAAACCTTAGATAGTTCATCAGCTGATACAAACTGTCTTAGCTTCACTGAACGCAAAGCCAGTTTCTGTCATCAGCAGATCTGTTCCTTTTGTCTGATAATTTTACAGATGTATCTACATTTAACTTTTAATGCTAACACTTTAAAGAGATCTGATAACATTTTTACAGGGCAGTAGGTCAGGTGGGGATGTCTTTATTGCAATCCATAACAATTCATATCATATGGCTTAGAAGGAACATATTCACTACCATTTACTCTCCATCCTTACACTTGGTCTCATAAAGATATGACCACTGCCTACAGCCTTGGCATGGTTTCTTAATGGCTTTTCCAAGAGCTGTTTGAAAGTGTTAAATGGTGCGATATCTCTATGATATTAAAAATCAGCTGAGTAAATAGTTGTATGAAGGAATGCATAAACTATGAAAATAATTCAGGTTTTTATTATTGCTTTTCTTTGTTTTAATATTGTTTAAAAAATTGTTTTGAGAGATTTTAATTACGCTATACTCTATGTTGAAGTTATGACCTGACTAAATTCAATAGGTGGCATTCTGTGACAGAGAAATATGTATTAGAATTGTAAATATCAAACAAAAGTGTACCAAACAAGCTTTTCTGACAGCATTTTACTTTTCATAGAGTTCACTGGCTTGATTCTTCCCTTATTCACACTTACAATAACATAAATACTGGTTTGTATTGATTCACACCTGGAACAAGACACATTCACTGTTTTAAAATGGCAAAGATATTCCAGATGCCACAAATGAGCAGAATTTTTTTTTTTTTTTTGAGGACCAGCAACAAAGAGTACTGATACAGTCTATACAGTTTCCTGATTAATGCTGCATGCATTGATAAATAGAAGAATAATATTTCTTGCACCAATACTGCTAAGGAATTGACTTGCACGTCTGCACTGTTACAAAAGCTCATAATGCCATGACCAAATTGAGCATATATATATATATTTTTAAATAACATGACCACTTGCATTTTAAATATCTAATTATCAGTATGTTTTTTGTCTTCCTGGACATGTCACTGGAAGTGTTTTAAGAGGTAGCTTTGCAGTCTGAAGTTAAGTGAAGTGGTTTTAAATAGCAAAGTATGCAAGCAAATGAAAGTGAAATCTAAAACTTTCATACAGTAGTTTCTAAATCTCTGCCACTCTTTTTCCGTGTTTGATTTCTGCCATCAGAGCACTCTGATAAGCATTGAGAATCTGAAGCCTTTGCACCATCAAACAGTAGAGCTCACATTTTACAAAGAAAGAAATAAACAGTAAATGGCTTTTTCCAATTACATCAACACCTGTGTTCTTGTGTCAGGAAGCCGAAGTCCTACCAGACCTCCACATACTAGAACAGTAGAAGCAAGGAGAATAGGGATTGCTTTGGTGATGCCAACAAGGGAACCAAATATTAAGTTTCCAAGTACAGCTGCTGCTTTGCATAGTGCATTCAAAAAGCCAAAGCCTGTTGCCCTAGAAAAAAAAACAGAACAAGGTTAAAATGAAAGTAAGAGTAAAAACCTTTGAAACAAATCCTCAGTGGGAATAAATCAGTATAACCCTCTATCTTAAAGAGAATTTATTACAAGGATTCTGTACCTGATCTGTACCTGATTCTGTACCTGATTCTGTACCTAATGTGAAATCAAAGCTCTACTGCGACAGCATTTTATTGAGACAAATTCATTCTGCTCCCTTGGGGACAAAAATGTGAAATGAATAAGTGAACAGGCAAGTTTGTACTTTCACACAACAACAAAGGACCTGCAAACGGAAATTCAGTAACATTTAAAATGGTGGATCACTAGAGGGGAGGTGAGAAGTCTTTCAAGAGCTACATAGTGATTTCAGAAGGAGGTCACCAAAATAAAAGGATGAGCATCATTGGGTACTGAATAAAAATTGTTTTCGTACAGATGGTATGCATGTTCAATACTTTCTCAAAAGGCTTATAAGAGTTTTAATAATGACAAATGGCTGTCTGTTAGGGGCAAAAAGAATGAGGCTTTAAAAAAAAAAAAACAACCCTGCTTGGTGCAGGAGAGATATCTAAGAAACTTCAGACAAAAGGGATTGCCAACAGAAAACATAATACGGGCAACTCAGAGGGGCTTATGCTTTGTAGAGGTATTATTTTAGAGGTATAATTTTTGGTAGCCAGCACACAGATGTACTATGCATACTGCTACCCTTTTTATTAAATGAGTTTTGACATGACAGTATGATTCATAGTTGCATGAAAAATAATTGTCCTAACAAAAGTGTCTTAACAAAATCATCTGTAAAATGGCAGAGTCTTTAACATTTCCCAAATCTCTAGGAAGTGAAAGGGAGAATAACTGTTTCAAGCTCACACTGTGCTCACTGGGACAAAATAAGAGTCACAATGATAGAAACTTTTTTCAGAAAAAAAGAATTTAATTATTAATTATTGCCATTAGAAGGAAAAAGTCCCCCGGTCCAAACAGAAAGAATTGACAGAAAAACTAATGGACTGAGTGACTAAGAGGTTACTTAGTTATTGTACTGAAATTCTATGTAAAGGAACGGAAGGTCCTATACTCATATACAGTCAGTACTCCTCAGAAGTAACTATGACGAACTTCTGCTACTGTAGCTCATAGAATTATAGAATGGTTTGGGTTCAAAGGGACCTTAAAGATCACCTAGTTCCAACTTCCCTGTCACTTGGAGGGATGCCACCCAGGTGATCAGGTAGCCCCGTGCCTCGTCCAACCTGGTTTTGAACATTTCCAGGGATGGGGCATCCACAGCTTCTCTGGGCAACCTCTCCCAGTGCCTCACCACCCTCTGACTGAAGAATTTCTTCCTAACCTCTAATCTAAATCTCCATTCCCTTAGTTTAAAGCCATTCCACCTTGTCCTGTCATTGTCTGACTGAGCAAAAAGTTGCTCTCCATCTTTTTTATAAGCCCTATTTAAGTATACAAAGCTGCAATTAGGTCACCCTGGAGCCTTCTTTTCAGGTCCCAGCCCTCTCAGCCTTTCTTCATAGGAGAGGTGCTCCAGCCCTCTGATCAACTTCATAGCCCTCCTCAGGACCCGTTCTAATAGGCCCACATCCTCCTTGTGCTGGGGGCGCCTGAATACACCACTCCAAGTGGGGCCTCACAAAGACAGAACAGAGGGGGACAATCCCCCCCATTGACCTGCTGACCACTCCTCTTTCGATCCAGCCTAGGATCCTTAAAAACATCCCAGAGAATCAACCTGAAGTAAGCAGACTTGATTCCAAATGACAGCAAGGTTACAACTGAGAGGTTTCTCAAGGTTTTTCACAGAAATATTTTTATTTTGAAAAAGAAAACCTAACAAGGGAGAAGACTTCCTCTACCTCAGGCAAACAATGTATGTAGCCACAGCCCACAGTGTCACTAGTTTATGTTTTCTTCTGCAAATCCAGTCACTGCATCTTAAAAGAATTGATCAGTCAGTCCCTTTGGTGTCCTACCTCTAAGTCATATCTCATTGGAAAGGTACAATATCCTGTGTAGAATAGCTCACCAGGATATTGGGGTTAGTAGCACTAGCCATGTCCTGAATTTATGTGATATGCTGTACTTCAGAATTGTACCGGTCCTGTTATATTTGAGGATGCTGCACCAAAAGAATAATGAAGGTGGATCTGTATCCTGCTGGTATATTTCCATATATTTCTGGCTCTAGTTTGTTCTTAGAAGCTGAAGTCTAGTTAATCAACAGGGTCAACTTCAGAATCATTTGAAGTAATGGTATAAGCTAATGTTTATTTTTTGAGTAAACATAATTCCTCTTTGTGCAATATGTTGTACCCATGCAGATACTGCATGTAAAGAAACATCAATAATATCTAGGGAAGGAGAGGCAGGTCATTTGGATAGCAGAGCAGAAAATACCCAGGAAATGAGCTGGGAAAAAAAATAGCAAAAGGGTCTCTAATATGCCTCTTGAATGGTCAAATGGCTGTTTTTCTCTGTTTGATTAAACCTGCATTACTTACATAATACTCAGGGCCTAAAAAGCTAAACTTGCACATGGAGGTGAGTGTCTTCAAAATGACATGCTCTGCTGCCTGATGGTGCAGACCACTGAGGTCTGTCTGAGTGCACTGCTGAGAGCACCAGAGGAGGAACCTTTGGAAGAGTTGCTTGAGAGCCTTCCTGTCAGGGAAACATTTGCAGCAATTCCTTGAAAATGTTTCCTCAGAAGAGGACTGATTAACTTTTAGGAAGACTTTTGGAGAAATCCAACCAAAGGAGGACTGGGAGATGTACTGAAGGATGTAGGAAAGAGCCACCCTACTGGAGTAATTTTTCAAAGTCTGTGGTCAAGTGTCTACCACAGACAGATTTGTACTACCAGGCAGACTAACCTGAGCATCAGAAGCATACCTGTAAAAAACTGACCAGAATGTGAAAAAGGTCCTGACAGGGAAGGAGCTCCAGAATGATGCATCTTCTTGGGTGAGAAAGAATGGAGGTAGGAAGGAGGAACAGGTAAAAGAAAGACTATGGTAAAAAAGCTTTACCACAAACAGGTAGGAAATGGTTAAAGACATCACAGTCAGATTAGAAAACAGAGTTTATCTGATAGGATAAATAACAGACTGTAGCTAATTTGCAAAAGTCAGGGGAAGAAAGAAAGGAAAAGACAGAACTGTTCCAGTTTCAGCTTTGTTTATACACAGAAAGTATTTCTAAAGTTATAGTGGTGACTGGTTGTAATCAGTGTCTGCAGACAAAAACACAGTTTCTTTGGCTGCCAATATTGGTGTAAAACCAAACTCGTTCCCAAATAACAGTAACAGGAAAATAACGGTGTTCACATAGAGAAAACAGACAATTAGTCATCAAAATCCTCAGTATATTCAGAGAGATACCAGAATTCCCTAAAGAGAACACAGATTTAGCTAATACGAGTTTGGTAAAATATAGGCAGGAAGTCTTTGGAAAGGCAATACTACTAAACATACAGGGATGCTTTATTTACACTCCTTGGTGTTTTATGCTACATTAGAAAGGTTAGTTCTTTCACAGACAATATTTGCTTATATCAACTAGTTATAACAAGGGTCTGAATATAATTTTCTGAGTAATTTGGACCATTAATTTTCATGTGTTGGGCTCTACAGGTAGCCTATTCAGGGTTGCCATTACAATCAATATAATTATCAGTTATACATCCAAGATTCCCATATTAGGAATTAGCCTAATTTTGTAGTATAATGTCTGTTATATCTGAGCAAAATTAAAGTAGTTTGTTGGCACTGAAAATCCAGTTCTGCTTTCTGAAGTGGATTTATTCAAATTTTCCAATTGTAACGGGTATTAATTAGTCCAATCTCATTAACATTATCAAATTATAAAAAAGGAAGAGTAAGATAAAGTAAGCCCATTTTTATGCCCTTGGCTGTTCTGATGATACAAACTGAAAAAGCCAGCAGAAGTTCAGTCTTTTGATCTATAAGTAGTTTTCAGGCATGTCCTTTTGCCTAAAATATGCACATCATTTTGCCTGGTCATTTACCACGGCGAGAACAGGAAGATTTTTAGAAACTTAAGTAAAATGTTTACTTACACAGTCATTAAGACCCGTACCTGAAAAGCATTATCACTCTCCAGCCTTCTGCCTTTATATCTTTCAATTTTAGCACTGTGTTTGAATGTGATTTCTTGTGCAATAATACTAAGAATGAAATAATTGACAAAAGTTTTGAGCTATGGGGATGGCAAATTCATGGTAGTAGGTTTATAAAAGCCCTCGTAATTCATTCTACTGAATCCAGGAGAGTAAAAATAGCCGTGCAATGTATACGTTGCGATACACAAACATGAGAGTAGAGTCTTCTCTTACAGCACTAATACAACCTTTGCTACAGATTTTTGGGAAAGTGCTAGTGTACAGGAAGTCTGCAAATGATCAGGGATTTATAATGTGCCATCTCAGGATCACAAATGAGTTAAGTGAAAAAAACACAGAAGTGCAAGGCCATTACTAAATACACTGATTTACACTAAGTTTGGCAGTTACTGGGCAAAACACTGGCATAAGAATATCTTTCTGACTGTCAACAATCTTCATAATTGGCAAGAAAGTCAGTAGAAAGAACCCCTTGTTCCTTTAGAGAATGTCAATAAACCCTCTGGGCAAATCAGTAAGACAGTCCTGGTGAATCACTGTGGGCTTACCTTAAAGACAAAACAAAAAAAAAAATAGAAAAAGTTATAGAATTTAGTATTAATAGGAAAAAATGTTGAAGTCCTATAAAAGTGTCAGGTCTCATAGAAAGCTGAGTGTTAAAGAAAAAGAATTTTCCCAGTATTTTACTACTGGTGCTGGGAAACCTGTGACAAAGAAAAACACTGAGCTTCCTTTCACCCAAGTCTCACATAACAAATGGCAAGAATCCAAATGGTTAAAAATAAAGGGATTATCCAAGCCTTTAGATTAAATGTGCTTGTTTCCTAGTTGCCAAATATGCTCCTTCTTAGACCAGGTGCTTGTATTCTTAAATAAAATAGTTTGGGTCCACTTTTCTATAGCTTATGGAGCACCTCATAACTTCATTTTCATGCAGCAGAGTTCTACTGAATGTGTAACACAGCCATTTGATATCCCTCTTGCTAGAGCTAGTGCTAAACTGGCAGCACTTTACAAAAGACTCTGAGTAAGATTTTTGTAGGGTTTGATAACTTGCAAATCCTATGAAAACAGTAAGTTTCTGAATGTGCTATGGATAATTTTCTAATCTCCTGACATTTTCAAAAATAAGTACACGGGTCATAGTCTTGCCAATTACACCATTTAGTGTGCAAGTAAAATCAGAGAATGTGCCTTCCTGCCTTAGACTTGCTTAAGAAACTGCATAGGTGCGGCATTTCATGCCTTTAAAACACCAGCATGCAATTTCAGCAAAGTGCAGTTGAACTGCATCCACAGGATGGCAGTAGAAAATAGCTGCCAGGAAGTCTACTATAAGTTGATGACTGCTGTTATGACTCTAACGACTAGAATACTTCTCTTCTGACAGCCACAACAATAAAAAGTTGGACTTAAGATAACCTGTGAATAGGGTTTATTACTCTGGGGACTCAAGAAGAGAATGAGAAGATAAATATAATAAACTGAAGATAGGTGACTTAATTCTTAATTATGACCAAAGCTTTATGAACTTCTTTCAGAGGTATTAAAAAAGGCAAAACAGGATGAAATCATTTTATAGCACACCTTGAATTCTAAATATTTCTGGCCATGATTCAAACCCTGATGCCTGGCAGCCTTAGCAAAACTGAAGAATTGTTGGTTATCTCATGTAATCTGACCTTGATTTACTCTGTGGGCGATACAAGGATTCCACTTTCTGTTTATTTGTCTTATTTGTTGTAACCATTCCTTGAGAAGAGTCTTGGCTTGTAAAGTTGGTTCTTCCCAAGTTAGCTCACAAGAAGCTTACTTACATAAATGTAAAAATTCCATTTAAATGTCATAAAAATCTCCTACGAGTTACTTTTTCAGAGAATTTTAACTCTCTTCTATTCATATTTGTATTACAGGCATAGCTAGAAAATTATGCAATGTTATTTCAAGTCCCTTTGGCACAAAAATTACAACACAATCTGTAATTACATCATCATACAATATATTTTTTTTCCACATTACTCTGCCAATGCACAGAACAAAGACAGCTTGAGGGATAAAGCATGATGCAGTGAAGGAAACTTGGTTTCCCTCATGTTGCAGATTTTGGAAGGTACACAAATGGGATTGGGACTGCAAGATGAAAAAGCAGAATCTCATGATTAAGGTAGTTGAATGCTGTCAGGAGAACAGATACAAACCCCATTCCCATCACAGAATTTCTATATGATGCTAGCAAGTCATTTAAGCTAACTGAATAGTCATTAAGTATGTAATTCACATTTTATGTCTGCTCAGCTTAGCACCTTCAGGTTTGTGTCGTTGAAGTGCTGAGCAGTGGAAGTTATATTTTGAGTCCATTCCCTCTTCTGAAATTCTCAGTGATTGGGATTCCAGGTCCCACATGAGACAAATCAAGCACCTAACATCATTTTTGACAACATTATCATTTTCCTCAGTGCCTTAATTCCTGCATCACCTCCCTCCAAAGAACAGCTCTGGAAATACAGAAAGTTTATGAGAGTAGAAAATCACTCTACAAACACTCAGAAATGTTCACAAGATTATTAATAATTCTCCTTTAGAGAAGAGCTTTCAAATATATGAAATAATTTGGTTTGGCTCTCAAGAGGGCCACAGCTGACCAAAGACTTCTGAGAACCTGCTGACTGTTGAGCATTCCAGAATCACACAGGCCATTAAGAAGATAGACAAAAGACGAGATAAAAGATAAGGACAAAAGATGAGATAATACTAGTATTCTTTTTTGTATTATGGAACTGGATTAAATTACTGGTTTATTAGATATGAGCTTACTTATAACTGCTCATCACCAGTGTCCTTTAACATCTGTGTATTGAAAAGTAAATAATAAATTAAATACTGTTTTACCATGATTATTCATTACTAAATGTTTTATCTGAAAGACTGAAACATACCTATAACTAGGATTTGTAATGTATTTTCTACTTTCTAATGCCACTTCCTCTCCCTGAAAACCACGTGACATGTATACAGTCTCCAACATGTCTTATTTTAGCAGTTCCACAAATTAGCTCAGGTTTTATAAAGAACATTCAGGGAAAAACAAACAAACAAACAAACAAAAAAAAGAAAGAAAGAAAAAAACACCTGCAATGGCATAAAATATAGAATCCTACAATCAACCAGGTTGGAAAAGACAATGTGACTCAGCAAGACCCATCACTAAACTGTCTCTTAGTACCATGTCTACATGTCTCTTAAACACTTCCAGGGATGGGGACTCCATGACTTCCCTGGGAAATCTTTTTCAATAAATTATTCCTAATGTCCAATCTAAACCTCTCCTGATGCAATGTGAGGTGATTTCCTTGCACCCTATCACTTGTCACCCAAGAAAAAGAGATGAACGTTCTCCTTGCTGCAACAACACCCTCCTCACTGCAACTTCCTTTCAGGTAGTTTTAGAAAGAGCTGCGGTCTCCCATCAGTTTCCTTTTCTCTAGACAAAACAATTCAAATTCCCTGAGATACTCCTTGTAAGTCTTGTTTTCTAGTCCCTTTATCAGCTTTCTACTTATCAAGAATTTAGGAAAAATTACAGAATTACCTCAAATACAGGCATTATGTTGTTAAATAAATTTATAAAATTTATAAATAATGAGGTGATTTTGAATGCATTTGAAGCCCAAATCTGTTAAGGTTTTGAAGCAACCTTACCTCTGCTTTTTGGGCAGCTAATGAAGAGGAAACCAGAATGTGTCCTGCGTATCACATACACCATACGTTTCCAAGTTTCTGACTACACCCCTACCTGACAGAAAGCCAGTCCAATTTTCCAAAAATAACCTGGGGTACGACTTATGAAACACTTTCTGTATTACCCTGCAAGATACTGGCAAAGCCCCAGCAGTTTAGCTATTGGCTAGTTTCCAAGGGGAGTTTTGTGGGAGGAAAAGGAGGGGCAGCCCAGCCTGATCTCCTGTGCTTATTAGTATGAACTGGCCTCCTTACACACACATTACTTTCAGCCCAGACTCCAGCTTCTATTTGCTGCTGGTTTGTGGTCATTTCACTAGTTGTGAGTAAGCAAAAATTATTTATTGGAATAATAAAAGAATGATGCACCTTTGCCTTAACCTTAAAAATTATGGGTAGGAACAAGCTTCCAGAATTGTAATCCCAAAAGGCAAAAAGTGGCTATGATGGAACCAGAACTTTTGGAAAACTCATTTTCAGTATATGCCAGCAACATTTGTCCTGAACCAGGATGACTTGAACAATCAGCCTGTTTACATAGATAATATAAAATGACAAGTTCTCTATCTGAGTTGTTGCAAAAATACCCCAAAAATTCAACTGCAAGTACATTTTTGTATTTTGGTTCCATACAGTTATTATTGCATGCATAAACATTTTTTTTTTAAAAGAAAAACAGACAAATTTTCTACAATCTCATAGTTAGCAGAAACTACTAAAAAATTTATTAGCTGCAAATATGGATACCCTAAAACAGATATCAGTAGCATACTTTTAATCATTCCTAGTAATGATTTTTTTTTCATTAACACTGATGGGTTTTCCAATTATTTTTTTCATCATTAAAAAAAAAAAAAAGTTTGTGCCTACTACATTCAGGAATGCCAATAAAATAACTATTTGTGAAGGACATTTATTAGAATTATATCATAGCATTTGATTGACGGAATCTTTCTTGCCAGAATATTTCTGATGTGTAATAAAAGCTGTAGTGCTTAAACCTTAGTGCTTTGGATTCATGAGTAGCTTAGTATGGTTATTTTGATATAACCACAACAGATTACTCTGTAAATAAGCACTTATTTAAAAAAAATAAAAATGAAAAGGAAGCATATTCAACCAGTCTACTGTCTTTCTCTCTTAATGGACAGTACCAAATTTAGTTGAATCTGTGTCCAAAAACTAAGACTTTACAGCAAGTCATCAGGCATTTATAAACTTCTGGACCTTTTTTTTTTTTTTTTTTTTCACTGTATTTGAAAATTCCACGGGGTAGCATAAGAATTTGCACTGTGATAGAGAAGAGACACTCCATACCTTAGCAGAGAACTGGGCAGTTTCACTTTTTTTTTTTTTTTTTTTTTTAAAAAAAAAAGAAAGAAAGAAAGAAAAAAAAGAAAAAAAGGAAAAAAAAAAAGATCCAAGCCTATTCAATAGGTTGTGGCTTTTATGATTTTACCGCTGACATACTACTGTTGAACTACACTTCTTCCTTCCGTCAATTCAATGGCATAAAGTCATCATTAGAGAGTATCTCAACATTAGAGGAAAAATGTCTTTTAGCAGCAGTGCTTGCAGGACATCAAAACTGTCTAGAGCATCTTTGCAGGAAGGGTCAGGAGCAATGCCTGAGACACTTATGTATCTACTTAATGTAGATACTAGTCTATGTATGATACTAGTCTGTATGTACAGACTCCT